>NC_074668.1:57691520-57890716 GCF_029448725.1 Salvelinus fontinalis
CCCAGGCCCTGCATGTCCCCAGTCACCCTCATTTGTTGACTTCTGTGATCGAAAAAGCCTTGGCCTCATGCATGTCAACATCAGAAGCCTCCTCCCCAAGTTTGCCTTACTCACCGCTTTAGCACACTCTGCCAACCCTGATGTCCTTGCCGTGTCTGAATCCTGGCTTAGGAAGGCCACTAAAAACTCTGAGATTTCCATACCCAACTATAACACTTTCCGTCAAGATAGAACTGCCAAAGGGGGAGGAGTTGCAATCTACTGCAGAGATAGCCTGCAAAGTTCTGTCATTCTTTCCAAGTCTATGCCCAAACAGTTCGAACTTCTAATTTTAAAAATTAATCTCTCCAGAAATAAGTCTCTCACTGTTGCCGCCTGCTACCAACCCCCCTCAGCTCCCAGCTGTGCCCTGGACACCATCTGTGAATTGATCGCTCCCCATCTAGCTTCAGAGTTTGTTCTGTTAGGTGACCTAAACTGGGATATGCTTAACACCCCGGCAGTCCTACAATCTAAGCTTGATGCCCTCAATCTCACACAAATCATCAAGGAACCCACCAGGTACAACCCTAAATCCGTAAACATGGGCATCCTAATAGACATTATCCTGACCAACTTGCCCTCCAAATACACCTCTGCTGTCTTCAATCAAGATCTCAGCGATCACTGCCTCATTGCCTGTATCCAGCTGCCCACTGCACTGAGGCTAGATAACACGGTCACCACTGATAAGTCCATGATAATCGAAAACTTCAACAAACATTTCTCAATGGCTGGCCATGCCTTCCACCTGGCGACTCCAACCTTGGCCAACAGCCCCCCCCCCCCGCTGCTACTCGCCCAAGCCTCCCCAGCTTCTCCTTTACCCATATCCAGATAGCAGATGTTCTGAAAGAGCTGGAAAACCTGGACCCATACAAATCAGCTGGGCTTGACAATCTGGGCCCCCTATTTCTGAAACTGTCCGCTGCCATTGTCGCACCCCCTATTACCAGCCTGTTCAACCTCTCCTTCGTATCATCTGAGATCCCCAAGGATTGGAAAGCTGCCGCTGTCATCCCCCTCTTCAAAGGGGGAGACACCCTGGACCCAAACTGTTACAGACCTATATCCATCCTGCCCTGCCTAGCTAAGGTCTTCGAAAGCCAAGTCAACAAACAGATCACTGACCATCTCGAATCCCACCGTACCTTCTCCGCTGTGCAATCCGGTTTCCGAGCCGGTCACGGGTGCACCTCAGCCACGCTCAAGGTACTAAACGATATCATAACCGCCATCGATAAAAGACATTACTGTGCAGCCGTCTTCATCGACCTGGCCAAGGCTTTCGACTCTGTCAATCACCATATTCTTATCGGCAGACTCAATAGCCTCGGTTTTTCTAATGACTGCCTTGCCTGGTTCACCAACTACTTTGCAGACAGAGTTCAGTGTGTCAAATCGGAGGGCATGTTGTCCGGTCCTCTGGCAGTCTCTATGGGGGTACCACAGGGTTCAATTCTCGGGCCGACTCTTTTCTCTGTATACATCAATGATGTTGCTCTTGCTGCGGGCGATTCCCTGATCCACCTCTACGCAGACGACACCATTCTGTATACTTCCGGCCCTTCCCTGGACACTGTGCTATCTAACCTCCAAACGAGCTTCAATGCCATACAACACTCCTTCCGTGGCCTCCAACTGCTCTTAAACGCTAGTAAAACCAAATGCATGCTTTTCAACCGTTCGATGCCTGCACCCGCACGCCCGACTAGCATCACCACCCTGGACGGTTCCGACCTAGAATATGTGGACATCTATAAGTACCTAGGTGTCTGGCTAGACTGCAAACTCTCCTTCCAGACTCATATCAAACATCTCCAATCCAAAATCAAATCTAGAGTCGGCTTTCTATTCCGGAACAAAGCCTCCTTCACTCACGCCGCCAAACTTACCCTAGTAAAACTGACTATCCTACCGATCCTCGACTTCGGCGATGTCATCTACAAAATAGCCTCCAATACTCTACTCAGCAAACTGGATGCAGTTTATCACAGTGCCATCCGTTTTGTTACTAAAGCACCTTATACGACCCACCACTGCGACCTGTATGCCCTAGTCGGCTGGCCCTCGCTACATGTTCGTCGTCAGACCCACTGGCTCCAGGTCATCTACAAGGCTATGCTAGGCAAAGTGCCGCATTATCTCAGTTCACTGGTCACGATGGCTACACCCACCCGTAGCACGCGCTCCAGCAGGTGTATCTCACTGATCATCCCTAAAGCCAAAACCTCATTTGGACGCCTTTCCTTCCAGTTCTCTGCTGCCTGCGACTGGAACGAATTGCAAAAATCTCTGAAATTGGAGACTTTTATCTCCCTCAACAACTTTAAAAATCTGCTATCCGAGCAGCTAACCGATCGCTGCAGCTGTACATAGTCCATCTGTAAACTACCCACCCAATTTACCTACCTCACCCCCATACTGCTTTTATTTATTTTACTATGATTTATCACTCCAGTGTTAATCTGCTAAATTGTAATTATTTATTGCCTACCTCATGCCTTTTGCACACATTGTATATAGATTCTCTTTTTTCCTACCATGTTATTGACTTGTTTATTGTTTACTCCATGTGTAACTCTGTGTTGTTGTCTGTTCACACTGCTATGCTTTATCTTGGCCAGGTCGCAGTTGCAAATGAGAACTTGTTCTCAACTAGCCTACCTGGTTAAATAAAGGTGAAATAAAAATAAAATAAATAAATAAAAATTGGTGGACACCGTAACATCTGAACTCCACATATTGCCGAAGGTGACTGGTGAGGTAAAACCATGAAGAAACCGCTAGAAAGAGAGGCACTATAAATGGGAAGTTTGTCTGAATTGCATACAGGACACAGATGGTCTCACTCTCTCTCACAATTTCACCAGTAAAGTCAACAGACATGTTTGTTGTACATAGAAAGGACATTGCTATTATTGTCTTCACTTCCTGTAACACAGCTAATATATAGTAAGTGCAAAACCCTGCACAGTGTCCGCTTACGTTTTACACTGTTTCTCTGTAACTCTATAACACTTTGTCTTCCTCAGCCTCTGAAACGCCGCAGAGTGCACTAAGTGCGGTAGTAAAGCCAGCAGGAAACAGAGGACCCATCCATTACAGCACGCATCCATTACCTCGCTCTCTCATTTGATGTTTCTCTGAAGTTATAAAGGACAAAGAGGACCTGCACTCTCAGTCCAGTGTCCGAGCAGCTTTTCCTCGCGCACCTAGAACCTACTGCTTCAATTCAGCTTAAATATGTATAATTTAACTTGTCAAATGCATTGCTTTTAACATGTGGCATAAACACAACCAGTCACAATGTTTTAATCTGATTAGGCTACTTCAAAAGTCTCCTGTAGGCGTACACACGTTGCATAATTCCAGTACCCTCAAAATGGCTTGACATTATAACAAGGTCTCCATTCTACCTTTTCATGCGAGTAAAGTACATGTTGGATAAAGATTTCAAGACATCATGGGAAAGCATGCAGTTTATTAGTCTACATATAAAATGAGTTGTGATTAACTTCACAGGACGGTGAAAGTGCACGGTGACGAGCTTGACACTACTTTCAATGAGTATCGAGGGTCTTATTCTGGTGACATGATGCTCAGTGCTTGGCTGCCATTTGACAATAAAAAGTTCTCTCAAACTTTTGTCCGTAATAAGCTCATCATGTTATAGGCTATACCCGCACTGTATCTGAAAGATGTTGGCTAGTGCGCATTAGCCAATACCAGAGTTATGCACATTTTTTGTGTGTGACAAAACCATCAGTAGGCCTAAAGGTGAAAATGTGATGGAAACCCATTTCACTGAGTTTTAATTCGGTACATGGGAATTTAACAGCAAAAGTTATTTTTATGTGCAACAAGTACATTTGATGGAAAAAATGCAGATATTGTTTTTAATGCAGATCTTGGAATATTAACATGAACATCTGTTTTCAATTGGATGGAAACCTAGCTAAAGACACCCTAGGGACTCTGGAAAGTGTGCTAGTACATTGTCACTTCGGTTATGACGGCACATCATGGTTGAACAGCAGCCTCAAACAGCTAAAGAATACGATACAGACCAGCCAAAACAAGTTTGTAAGAATTGTACTTCAACTCCCCCTTGTGCCTTCAGAAAGTATTCATACCCTTCAACGTATTCCACATCGTCTTGTGTTACAGCTTGAATTCAAAAATGGATTCAATAAAACATTTCTCCACCCATCTACACACAATACCGCAAAAAGACAAAGTGAAGACATGTTTTTAGAAATTCTTGCAAATGTATTGAAAATTAAATAGAGAAATATCTCATTTAAATAAGTATTCACACCCCTGAGTCAATACTTTGGAGAAGCACCTTTGGTACCGATTACAGCTGTGAGTCTTTCTGGTAAGTCTCTTTCCACACTTGGATTGTGCAATATTTGCCCATTATTCATTTCAAAATTCTTCAAGCTCTGTCAAGTTGGTTGTTTGATCATTATTGATTATTCACAACAATGCTTAAACCACATCAGGGTTTGAGTTCTGGGAAAAGAAAAGTGAAGTTACCTTCAATTCAGTGTGCATGCACTGTTTGGTTAGAGGTGTTTCTGTAGTGCAGAATATTGCTGCAGGGAGCTTGCTTCCATTCAGCCACAAGAGCATTAGTGAGGTCGGGCACAGATGTTGGGCGATTAGACCTGGCTCACAGTCGGTGTTCCAATTCATCCCAAAAGTGTTCAATGGGGTAGAGGTCAAGGCTCTGGGCAGGCCAGTCAAGTTCCTCCACACCAGATTTCAACAACGCATTTCTGTATGGGCCTTGCTTCGTGCACGGAGGCATTGTCATGCAGAAACAGAATATGGCTTTCCCCAAGTGGTATGGCCTACCACTTCGCAGCTGAGCTGTTGCAGCCTAAACATCAGCTGCTTAACGGGACCAAGGTAGAGAAGGAAGAATTTTCTGTTTGTCGAGATTGACAGTCTATTTACTGTGGTGTTGAAAACGCAAACCATGATATGGATGTGCCGAAGTCAGTAGGCTTTTTTGTATTGGTTGCGTGGTGCATTGGCACAGAAACCTGTTGGTGGAAAATGATTTGCATATATTTTATATAATTATAATTACGGCATCAAAATGTTGAAAATCAGATTTGCCCCCAGTTGATCATTGTCTCCAACCGGCTCGGATCGTAGTGCAATGAAACAGGCAGGGAGAGTGAGCTCGTCCGTGGTGGTCGGCGAACCCTCAACCTTCTGGCCTGTAGCCCTGCGTGGCATCGACTGTGCCACAAAAGCATCCTGAAGAGGCAAAGTTGATCTCCACATTTAGAAAAACACAGGGATGCTACAGTCGTAGTCATTTGGTTAATAATTTATTTTACAGTAGAAGTGGAGGGTCATGTGAAAATAGCACATTTCGAACTGTCCCTACACTGCCAAGAGAGGCTGTTTCTGCTGACTCGGGCTGTGCAGTGTTTGGTGAAGTGTCCACTGTAAAATACTGTGTTTATGTCCGGGTGAAGTGTGTTTAACTTCATGGTCCATGGTTGTCGAGTGATGCACAGACAAATATTCTCTCTCACACACACTCTCTCACTCTCTCCTTTATTTGTAAGTGGAGCAATATATCATTCACAATATATGAACTTTGCAGTATTATTTTTTGGGGGGTGTGTTATTTCTTACATTATTAGCCCAGGATGTTTTTTGTGTTATTACATACTGCCGGAAATAACTTTTGGATATCAGAGCGGTGGTAACTCAACAGTATTACGACCAGGAATACGACTTTCTCGAATTGGATCCTTTGTTTGTACCCCCCAGGGCAATTGAACTTAGTGTTTAAAAGTCGTGTCGTACCGCAGCACACTTGCGGGCTGCCGCAGAATTCTATGGCACGTTATTTAAGTGTCAGCCATTGTTGCCATTAATCCTGGTTAGTCCTAGTTTGACCACTGGAGGGCATCTTTGTAAGAACATAGTATATGGCATTGATTTTAAGAAATGTAGCTTCTTTAATTTGATTAATATTATGGTGTTTCTATTCCAAGAAATCTTTTGGGAAAATATGGCACTGTACAACGTGACTGGTTGGGAGTAGGCTACTAAGTGACTGCGAGTGAATCCTAACATTTCCACACCCTAATTGTAGGCTAACCAATACCCAAATAGAGATTCAATGAAAATAAAAATCTCATAGATTTGTCAAGACCAGTCCCCATGCTTGTCTCAGGGCAGCACAAAACGGTGCTGAAATAGTTGACCACACACGGGTAGGCTATTGCTTCAAATACTATTGTAACAATTGGATGACTTTGGGAGTTTCAGTAAGCAATAATTTGTTCCCTTCATTAGCCTGCTTTATTCAAATTGTTCTGTTATTCAGTGATATTTATTCCCATAGTAATTCATTATGGATCCATCCAGATGAGGTTAGAAAACAATACATTCACTCCAATATAATAAGCTACCAAGTCTTTAACATGAAACAATAATGCAGTGCACCATCATTTGTTAATTTCCTCAATAATCAGTTGAATAATTAATCTTTATTAATAGATGTCGGAGATGCACGTCGCCAAACTCTGCATAAATATGTTCATAACAATTGGATGACTTCGGGAGTTTCAGGCGGAAAATGGCGCGTTGGGGAAGGTGTCACGATCGTCGTAATGAGCGGGCAAAGGCACAGCGTGATTGAAGTTCCACATCTTTATTACGGTGAAACTTTAAACAAAAACAATAAACCAATAACGAAACGTGAAAGTAGTGGTGCAAAAATTGGAAAAATGGCTACCTAAATTTGATCTCCAATTAGAGGAAATGATTACCAGCTGCCACTAATTGGGAACCAAACGAAACACCAACATGGGGTGCTGAAACCAAATGGGGGGGTTAGTGGGGGTAACAAGTGTCGGTGGCGGCTCCGGTGCGGGTCGTAGCCCCCCCAGACCCCGGATCCGACCATGGCGCCGGGCTGAATGCCGTGCTTGGACTGGGCACCGGCGCAGAGGAAGGCTCCGGCCTTGGAGCGTGACTGGACGCTATGCTTGGAATGGGCATCGGCGCAGAGGAGGGCTCTGGCCCTGGAGCTGGGTTGGACGCCATGCCTGGACTGGGCATCGGCACAGAGGAAGACTCCGGCCATGGAGCTGGGCTGGCCGCCGTGCCTGGACTGGGCACCGGCGCAGAGGAAGGCTCCGGCATAGGAGCTGGGCTGGCAGCCGTGCCTGGACTGGGCCCCGGCGCAGAGGAAGCTACTGATGGGATGAGGTCAATGTCATTCCAGGATACCCCGGCCAGGTCGATTAGAAAGGCCTGCTCGCAGAAGTTTGACAGTGATGGGGGGTGGTCGTTTGGTCGCAGACTCATTATGGATGCAGGCAATGAGGCAGTGATCGCTGAGATCTTGATTGACAACAGCAGAGGTGTATTTAGAGGGGGTATTAGTTAGAATGATATCTATGAGGGTGCCCGTGGTTACAGATTTGGGGTTGTACCTGGTAGGTTCATTGATCATTTGTGTGAGATTGAGGGCATCAAGCTTAGATTGTAGGATGGCCAGGGTGTTAAGCATGTCCCAGTTTAGGTCACCTAGTAGCACGAGCTCAAAAGATAGATGGGGTGGCAATCAGTTCACATATGGTGTGAGGACACAGCTGGGGGCAGAGGGGGGTCTATAGCAAGCGGCAACCATGAGAGAAGTTTTTGGAAAGGTGCATTTAAAGAAGTAGAAGCTCAAATTGTTTGGGTACAGAACTCTGCAGGCTATCTTTGCAGTAGATTGCAACTCCGCCCCCTTTGGCAGTTCTATCTTGGCAGAAAATGGTATAGTTAGGGATGGAGATTTCAGTTTTTTTGGTGGTTTTCCTAAACCAGGATTCAGACACGGCTATGACATCCGGGTTGGCAGAGTGTGCTAAAGCAGTGAGTAAAACAAACTTAGGGAGTAGGCTTCTAATGTTAACATGCATGAAACCAAGGCTTTTACAGTTACAGAAGTCAACAAATGAGAGCACCTGGGGAGTGGGAGTGGAGCTAGGCACTGCAGGACCTGGATTAACCTCTACATCACGAGAGGAACAGAGGAGAAGTAGGATAAGGGTATGGCTAAAGGGTATACGAACTGGCCGTCTAGCAGGCTCGGAACAGAGAGTAAAAGGAGCAGGTTTCTGGGAACGATGGCATAGATTAAAGGCATAGTGTACAAACAAAGGTAAGGTAGGATGTGAGTACATTGGAGGTAAACCTAGGCATTGAGTAATGATAAGAGAGATATAGTCTCTAGAGACGTTTAAACCAGGTGATGTCATCACATATGTAGGAGGTGGAACAACATGGTTGGTTAAGGCATATTGAACAGGGCTAGAGGCTCTACAGTGAAATAAGACAGTAATCACTAACCAGGACAGTAATGGATGAGGCATATTGATATTAGAGAGAGGCATGCGTAGCCAAGTGAACATATGGGTCCAGTGAGCGGTTGGGCTGGCTGGGGACACGGCAATTCAGACAGTTATCAGGCCAGTGCTAACAAGCTAGCAGTTAGTAGGCCGGGGCTAACAAGCTAGTGGTTAGCAGACCGGGGCTAGCAAGCTAGCAGTTAGTAGACTGGGTTAGCAAGCAAGCAGTTAGCAGACCGGGGCTAGCAAGCTAGCAGTTAGTAGACCGGGGCTAGCAAGCTAGCAGTTAGTAGACCGGGGCTAGCAAGTTAGCAGAATGGCCTTTGTGGGACGTCGCGATGGAGGTAAGTCTGTTTTTGCCTCTTCGTGCGGTGACGTCAATAGACCAGTCGTGGATTAGTAGGGTTCCAAGTAGCTCTAGGTAGCTAGCAGGCCGCGGTTAGCAGAATGTGCCTTCAGCGGACGTTGCGCCTGAGGGGCCTGTTGGAATCCTCTGGCAGATTTTGTCGGTATTCCAGTTGTACAGGATCGGCGGGGTTCCGTGCCCCGTCCTGGCAGTAGAAGGGGTCTGGATATTGTAGCCCAGGAGTGGGCTTCGGTGGTAGCCCAGGAGCCCTAGCCAGGCTAGCTTCAGGCTAATTGGTGCTTGCTCCGGGATGGACATGCTAGCCAGGAGTAGTCACCCGGGATTGCGATTAGCTAGTTGCGAAGATCCAGATGAAAATGTTCAGAGTTTGCAGTAGGAATCCGGGGATATGGTGAGAAAAAAATAGGTCCGTTATGCTCTGGTTTGAGTCACATTGTACGAACTGGCGAGAGCTTTCTGAGCTAAAGGTTAGCTGATGACTGCTAGCAATGGTTTCCTGACTGATAGCTGGTAGGTAGTTAGCTGGCTAGCTTCAGTTGAGGGATTCCTGATCCGAAGTAAATAGTAATAAAAAAAAATTTAAACAGATCCACACCACATTGCGTGAGGCGGGTTGCGGGAGAGTATTTAGAAGTTGAGGTTTAAGAAAATATTTCTAAAAGATATGCGAAGAAAAAGATATAAAAAGATCTATACAAGGGACACGACAGGACAAAGGCGTCTGACTGCGATGCCATCTTGGAAAATGAATTTCTGTGGATGCGTAACAGTTTAAATTTAGTGCGTCCCCTCGCCCCAACCCGGGCGCGAACCAGGGACCTTCTGCACACAACAACTGACACCCATGAAGCGTCGTTACCCATCGCTCCACATAAGCCTGTAGAGCATGGGGAACCACTACTTCAAGGTCTCAAAGCGAGTGACGTAACCAATTGAAACGCTATTAGCGCGCACCACCACTAACTAGCTAGCCATTTCACATCCGTTACAGATGCATGCTGAGTTTGGTCACTCTCCCCTCCATGGCCAATTGAGAATTCCTGTTGGCATAAAGTACAGAAAGCTTTCGTCGAGTCACCACTGACAGCCTTAACCCACATCTTTTTTGCTTCCCATTGTTTGTTGTAGCTGCAGTCTTTTCTTTTTTTGCAGGTTTATCCATATTTCCTTGATATGCCAAACCGAGCAAACAACAGAAATGACTTGGCGCGTTTACGCTATACTGTGATTGGATGAATATACGGGACACGAGAGATCACGTATGGGACAACCCAATTTAGGCCAATATAAAGGACATCACTGCTAATATGGGACAGTTGGCAACCCTAGCTGTTGTTGCTGCTGCTGCTGTTGTTGCTGTTAATAAAGTTGTTGCATGCTGTTGTTATTGCTGCTGCTGCTACTCATAACTGTAGCCTATGCCAGCCTTTCTTAAGGTATGGGTTGTGACCCAACATGGGTCTCGGAACTGCTAATGGTGGGTCGCAACATGTCAGAGTAAATGTATAGTTATTGAATTGATTACTGGAATTGATTTCGCCAAGTGCAACTACCCTCACTGTTCAGTGCGCTCTATGCTAAGCAGCGGTCTCTGCTCATTTTGGCAGCTGTGCTAGTGGGAGATGCCCGTGTGCTTCGAGGTTCATCAGATCTTTTAATCTGCAGTTTTTTAAGATCACTCCACGACCCACATGCCACAGCACTGTCATTCAGCAGCAGATGCTGCGCTGTCATCAAATGGACTCAAGCTAGCCACAAGTTCTGACTGAGCTCAATCGTCATGAAACCCAAATACAGCAATGAGTTTCTCTCTTTCTCTCTTCTGAATGCTTCAGGAAACAGTGCTTCGACAGTGGAAAAGTAAGTCAGCTAGCAAGGCATTGTTGTCATTTTATAACAGGTGACGATAAGCAGAAATAAGGGAGTACTCTCTCTCATAGTACGTAGTAGATGTGAGTTTCTCAAACATCCCCTGGCCTTGTACACAGCTAATAGCTAACATCAAGCAAAGCAAGCTAACTACCTACTGTGCAACAGTAAGTAACAGTAAATACATTAAAATTAAAATCAGTATATCTTACCGTAGAAATTATTGTTGTAAACAAATCTAGATTGGAACTGTTGGTGTTAAAATACAAGTCATAATTTATATTCTGAACTGGATGTTTTTTGAGGCAAACACACACACATAGTTCTGGGTTGCTCATCTACAGCAGGAAGTGGTCTCCTGCCTGATTGAGAAAGCAGTAGATGTTCCGATCCAGTTTGGCACCACATACCTATGCGAGTCAGGGTTCTCAACTCTGACATACTTAAAAAACAAGTACAGAAACAGACTCAATGCTGAGCATGACCTCAGTATTGCACTGTCAAAACCTAAACGTCAACATGCGATTTGATCAATCATCTTATTCCAGTTCAGAATAAATACATTTATTTTATTTTAACAGCAATAGTTCCAAATTAGACTTTGTTTCAACAATACTTTTTACAGTAAGATGTACAGTAGGCCTGATCATCTTTCATCTGTACTGTTACTTGGGGTTGAACTATCAAAAACTGAGCCTGTGTGTGTGTGTGTGTGTGTGTGTGTGTGTGTGTGTGTGTGTGTGTGTGTGTTCTTTTATACATCTGTATGATGTATTCAATCAGTTTATTCTAGTTCAGAATGAAAATGATTTATTGTATTTTAACAGGCACAGTTCCAACCTAGACAGATATGTAAGAGTGTTTTTAATGGGGAAAAATAAACATGAATTGCTATTTATGTGGGTATTTCCAGTTCATTGTTATTTGTTTTTGTCTATATAGCATTTGTTTTAGGCAAAAGGGCAATAAAATGTACCAATATTTACACCGAGTTACATCTTTTCAAAAGCTTGGGTGCCAGGAAAATAGAGAATTTCTAATTTGGGTCCCAGGCTGAAAAAGTTTAAACACCTGGCCTATGTTATTTAATAAACTGTGTCAATCCACAATGGACTAGGAAGAGAACATTCCGTTCCCACAGCCAAATTGGAGTTGATGAAAATGCAAAGACCATCAATAACGTACAGAATTTAAGGCAATGGCATGGAGTATTAAGCCATGAAACACGTTGACTGGCCAGTGAGTGGCCAAGTCCTCACATCTATAATTTATTTATTCATCAAAACCCAGCCCTTTTCCACCATCACCAGCTATTGTGCTAATAAATCCCTCAGTGAAAATGGCAAAAGTATTTCTGATACACCCCCGGACCTATAGCCCTACCAAAAGCGCTAAGATTTACCATTGCGTTAGGTTTGTAGAGCCCCGGATATTAATTTCAGAGTGGGCAATGATGCTACACAGAGAACTCAATCGGAGCAGCCCTCATCTCTCTGCTGTGGTGGCCTGTGTGTGTGATATGGGATGTGTGTTCCCATGTCTTACCTTAGTTAGCGGTCAGTCAAACTGAGGAAAAGTGAAACTAAATCTAACCTTGACTTTCAAGTTTAAGCATTAATTACACGATTTTTATCAAGTTTAGGGTTAAGTTTTGGGATATGGTGTTACGTTCCCCAGTTTCTGTGTTCTGTTTTGTATTTGAGTGTGTGTTTCAGGAGATGGCTTCCTGAAGTACTCCCCAACCAGCTGATTGGTCAACCCCAGGCTAATTGGTGATTGAAGCTGACCCCGCCCCCTCGTCAAGAAGCAGCTGACACTAATCACCATTGCCACCTGAAGATAAAAGCCAGTGTTCTGCCCCAGGAGTTTTGGAGAGAGAGGAGATGAGATTTGGAGTAGAGATTTGGAGATTGAGAGAGAAAAATTAGATTGTGATATAGTGTGGGTTGTGTATCAGAAAGTGTGGTATGTAATGTTGTTGTTGGTAGCAGTTTTTCTATGTCCTGTGTTTGAGTGTTTGTGAAATCATTAATAATTACTCTGTTTCATTTGTTCCCAGGGGGGAAGGAGAAGGCACTTTGGGAGTGCTTAGGCAAGAGGCCCGCGGGCATACATATACCCGTAGTATATTTTACTGTCTAGGCACACTAGGTAAGACCTGGGCGGACCACCCCCTGTATTTTGGTTAGGGCACCAGACGGTGCTAAGTTAGGTAAGTTAAGTGGGTAGGCAGGTTAGATAGGAGAGGGGGAACTTTGATATTTACTTTCTTTGCTTTGGTTCCGTCCAGCCCCTTTTCCCCATATTACCGTGTAAGAAAATAAATTCTAGTAAACGGTAAATTCTGCTTTTGTGTCATCCTTACTCGCACCTACAGTCCATACCTCTTGCACTTCAGAGAGTTGAGTTATAGCAGGGAGTTGCGTTCCCTCTTCTCAGAGGCGTGCGTAACATATGGTTTAAAACAAAACAAGTGCCTAGCACTGGGATTGAACCCACAATGCTCTTTGCCGTAGTTCGCAGATTAAGCTCATCCTCAACCCCATCCCCAACGCCCCACCGTTAGAGGAGTTGAAAACAATAACCGGATGTTCCGGTTTCTAGGGATACAGATGTTATCAGTTTAGCTTCCTTTCCCGCAGAACACTGGATGTGAGAACTCCTGCTCGGGCATTTCAAATCGAATCAAATACAATTGTATTAGTCACACGAGCCGAATACAACAGGTGTAGACCTCACACTGAAATGCTCACTTAAAAGCCCCTGACCAACAATACAGTTTAAAAAAAATATGAATAAAAAGAACAAGTGATTACAGAGCCGTAGAAAAATAACAATAGCGAGACTATACACATGGGGTACCGGTACCGAGTCAATGTGCGGGGGCACTGGTTAGTCGAGGTAATTGAGATAATATGTACAGTTGAAGTCAGAAGTTTACATAAACCTTAGCCAAATAAATTTAAACTCAATTCCTGACATTTAGTCCTAGTAAAAGTTCCCTGTCTTAGGTCAGTTAGGATCACCACTTTATTTTAAGAATGTGAAATGTCAAAATAATAGTCGAGTGAATGATTTATTTCAGCTTTTATTCATTTCATCACATTCCCAGTGGGTCAAAAGTTTACATACAGTCAATTAGTATTTGGTAGCATTGCCTTTAAATTGTTTAACTTGGGTCAAACGTTTCGGGTAGCCTTCCACAAGCTTCCCACAATAAATTGGGTGAATTTTGGCCAATTCCTCCTGACAGAGCTGGTGTAACTGAGTCAGGTTTGTAGGCCTCCTTGCTCGCACACGCGTTTTCAGTTCTGCCCACAAATGTTCTATAGGATTGAGGTCAGGGCTTTGTGATGGCCACTCCAATACCTTGACTTTGTTGTACTTAAGCCATTTTGCCACAACTTTGTAAGTATGGTTGGGGTCATTGTCCAATTGGAAGACCCATTAGCGACCAAGCTTTAACTTCCTGACTGAGGTCTTGAGATGTTGCTTCAATATATCCACATAATTTTCCTACCTCATGATGCCATCTATTTTGTTAAGTTCACCAGTCCCTCGTACTATTGTTTGTACAGATGAATGTGGTACCTTCAGGCATTTGGAAATTGCTGCCAAGGATGAACCAGACTTATAGGGGTCTAAAAGAAATTCTGAGGTCTTCGCTGATTTCTGTTAATTTTCCCATGATGTCAAGCAAAAAAGGCACTGAGTTTGAAGGTAGGCCTTGAAATACATCCACAGGTACACCTCCAATTGACTCAAATGATGTCAATTAGCCTATCAGAAGCTTCTAAAGCCATGACATAATTTTCTGGAATTTTCCAAGCTGTTTAAAGGCATAGTCAACTTAGTGTATGTAAACTTCTGAACCACTGGAATTGTGATACAGTGAATTAAGTGACATTTTCTGTCCGTAAACAATTGTTGGAAAATTGCTTGTCACGCACAAAGTAGATGCCCTAACCGACTTGCCAAAACTGTAGTTTGTTAACAAGAAATTTGTGGAGTGGTTAAAAAACTATTTTTAATGACTCCAACCTAAGTGTATGTAAACTTCCGACTTCAACTGTACATGTAGGTAGAGTTATTAAATTAACCATGCATAGATAATAACAGAGTAAAAGCGGTGTAAAAGAGGGGGTGGGGGGGGGCAATGCAAATACTCTGGGTAACTATTTGATTACATGTTCGTGAGTCTTATGGCTTGGGGGTAGAAGCTGTTCAGAAGCCTCTAGGACCTAGACTTGTCGCTCCGGTACCACTTGCCGTGCAGTAGCAGAGAGAACAGTCTATGATTAGGGTGGCTGGAGTCTTTGACAATTTTTAGGGCCCCAGTGATGTACTGGGCTGTAGTGCTTTGTGGTCGGAGGCCAAGCAGTTGCCATACCAGGCAGTGATGCTCTCGATGGTGCAGCTGTAGAATCTTTTGAGGTTCTGAGAACCCATGCCAAATCTTTTCAGTCTCCTGAGGGGGAATAGGTTTTGTCGTGCCCTCTTCACGACTGTTTGTTGGTGATGTAGACACCAACGAACTCTAAGCTCTCAACCTGCTCCACTACAGCCCCGTCGATGAGAATGGGTCGTGCTCGGTCCTCCTTTTACGGTAGTCCACAATCATCTTCTTTGTCTTGATCACGTTGAGGGAGAGGTTGCTGTCCTGGCACCACACGGCTAGGTCTCTGACCTCCCTATAGGCTGTCTCGCCGTTGTCGGTGATCAAGCCTACCACTGTTGTGTCATCAGCAAACGTATTGATGGTGTTGGAGTCGTGCCTGGCTGTGCAGTCATGAGTGAACAGGGAATACAGGAGGGGACTGAGCACGCACACCTGAGGGGCCCCAGTGTTGAGGATCAGCGTGGCGGATGTGTTGTTACCTACCCTTACCACCTGGGGGTGGCCCATCAGGAAGTCCAGGATCCAGTTTCAGAGGGAGGTGTTTAGTCCCAGGGTCCTTCTCTTATGCCTGCCACGTTAGGTTACCAACGCCCTAACAGGCACACTCAGGTGTCTTAATATTTCATGATTGTTTCCCCTTTAAGAGAGGTGTGTTTTCTGTTTCCCTTTTGTTAGTTCTTGAATTCAGTTTACCGTATGTTTCCCCCATGTGAGTTGAGTGCTAGTGTTGTTTTTGGTTTTAAGTTTTTTGTATTGTTAGGTTCTCCATTATTCAAGTAAAGCCGCTGATTCCTGATCTAGTTCATTCTCTAATCATGGGTTCAACTCTTCCCAGTCACACGCTCATGTTGCCCCAAGTTGACGGTTAGAAATTCCCATAGAAATAAAATGCCGCGCCATGCCATAATTTCCCCATTTTAAATACAGCTAGATAAAACATAATTTGTGCTGAGATAAAGATATCTGCTACAAACCACAAAGAGAGAGAAGCCATTATACTATTGCATGTGCTCATACACTGAAGTTGACCATGCAGTTGAATTTTAACAGTGAGGAGGCAATAGCAGTTCTTTACTTTTCTTGTGAGGCTGTAATTACCAAACATGAAGATAATAAGCCAGATTTTTCGTTACTATTATTTCCAAATTTCCAAAAGTAACACTCGAAGTTGCAACAGGAATAAACTGGGGATAAATCAAATAATGGTTGCGCTCAAATAAACCAGTCCTCAATAATACCTGTCCACAACCTGTCCCATGAAAATGACAAGGCTTAAATACCCTACCTGGGACCCCTCAAAATGCATCATATCATTATTAACCAATCATCAATTAGCAGGCTCAAATACAGGCATGAAATCACAAACATATCCAGGCTCTAATCAATATATTCCTACAACACATAAACACTTCAGTCAATAGTGTAGGACCCTGCACAAAGCAGAAATTGATGGGAGTATCATACCCGCACCACACACCTCCTGGTGCAGCAGGAACAAGGGATTCACCTCTTCATTCAACGAGTTTTACAGGTACATTTGCAAAACAATTCTTTACCTCTAACATAGCAATTACATCACCAAAACATGTGTATTTGAATGGTAACATTGCTAAGTAAAAGGCTGAGTAACACAGTGCTACAAACCAATGGTTGGCACGCCAAAAACCAAATGAATGTTGGTGTCCTCAACTGGCAGCTTCATTAAATAGTACCCGCAAAACACCAGTCTCAACGTCAACAGTGAAGAGGCGGGATGCTGGCCTTCTAGGCAGAGTTGCAAAGAAAAAGCCATATATCAGAATGGCCAATAAAAAGAAAAGATTAAGATGGGAAAAAGAACACAGACACTAGACAGAGGAACTCTGGCTAGAAGGCCAGCAATCCGGAGTCGCCTCTTCACTGTTGACGTTGAGACTGGTGTTTTGCGGGTACTATTTAACGAAGCTGCCAGTTGAGGACTTATGAGGCGTCTGTTTCTCAAACTAGACACTCTAATGTACTTTTCCCCTTGCTCAGTTGTGCACTGGGGCCTCCCAGTCCTCTTTCTATTCTGGTTAGAGCCAGTTTGCACTGTTCTGTGAAGGGTGGTAGTACACAGCTTTGTACGAGATCTTCAGTTTCTTGGCAATTTCTCGCATGGAATAGCCTTATTTTCTCAGAACAAGAATATACTGACGAGTTTCAGAAAAAAGTTATTTGTTTCTGGCCATTTTGAGCCTGTAATCGAACCCACAAATGCTGATGCTCCAGATACTCAACTAGTCTAAAGAAGGCCAGTTTAGCACAGTTTTCAGCTGTGCTAACATAATTGCAAAAGGGTTTTCTAATGATCAATTAGCCTTTTAAAATGATAAACTTGGATTAGCTAACACAACGTACCATTGGAACACAGGAGTGATGGATGCTGATCAAATCAAATCAAACTGTATTTGTCACATGCGCCGAATACAACATGTGTAGACCTTAGAGTGAAATGCTTACTTTCAGGCTCTAACCAATAGTGCAAAAAAGGTGTAAAGTGAACAATAGGTAAGTAAAGAAATAAAACAACAATAAAAAGACAGACTATATACAGTAGCGAGGCTATAAAAGTAGCGAGGCTACATACAGACACAGGTTAGTCAGACTGATTGAGGTAGTATGCACATGTAGATATGGTTAAAGTGACTATGCATATATGATGAACAGAGAGTAGCAGGAGCATAAAAGAGGGATTGGAGGGTGGTGGATGGCGGGACACAATGCAGATAGCCCGGTAAGCCAATGTGCGGGAGCACTGGTTGGTCGGCCCAATTGAGGTAGCATGTACATGAATGTATAGTTAAAGTCACTATGCATATATGATAAACAGAGAGTAGCAGCAGAGTAAAAATAGTGTTGGGGGGGGCACATAATGCAAATAGTCCGGGTAGCCATTTGATTACCTGTTCAAGAGTCTTATGGCTCGAAGGTAAAAAAAACTGTTGAGAAGCCTTTTTGTCCTAGACTTGGCAGGTACCGCTTGCCATGCGGTAGTAGAGAGAACAGTCTGTGACTGGGGTGGCTGGGGTCTTCCTCTGACACCGCATGGTGTAGATATTCCATAAAATGTAGATGTAGATATTATGTAGGTATTCCATAAAATAATCTGCCGTTTCCAGCTACAATAATAATTTACAACATTAACATTGTCTACACTGCATTTCTGATCAATTTGATGTTATTTTAATGGACAAAAAAATGTGCCTTTCTTTCTAAAACAAGGACATTTCTAAGTGACCTCAAACTTTTGAACGGTAGTGTAAGTATGTATAGAGATATATCTTTTTTTTTTATTACACACACAGGTGGTGTTGATTTTTCAGCTTGCCCTTTCCTGACTGTATTCCCTGGAGTACATTTGAAGAAACATACTACACCATACTGTGGTGTAACGTCCTGGACTTGTTCCTCTGGACCCCAAGGGGTGAACATTTAGTTTTTTGCACTAGTACTACACAGCTGATTCAAATTATCAAAGCTTGATGATTAGTTGATTATTTGAATCAGCTGTGTAGTGCTAGCGCAAAAAAACAAAATGTGCACCCCTTGGGGTCCAGAGGACTGATTTTGGGAAATGCTGATTGTAATGAAATAATGGTAAGGTCTGTCTAACTGTCTATTTCTCTCTCCCCCCCCCCCCCCCCCCCCCCCCCCTTCCATTTAGGGCACTTTGAAGGGAAACTGTTTTAAAATAGCTTCCTGCTTTGATGGAAAGCTCAGTGGATTTGTGTCGAATTGGGTTGTGTGTCGCTGAAACTCCACACAGACACATCTATCTTCAAGTTACTCCACATAAGCAGACGCAGTCATTTATCGTATCGGAGGTTTTAATGAGCAGAGACGGGCTAATCCTATTTCAAAGTCCTGTCCAGTCTGGCTGGGGTGGAGGGATCTGAGCCAGAGTGGAATTGAGTCAGACAGAGGCAGTTCCATTGAGGGTGGTAAAATAGGAAGAAATGTTCTGAAATCAATGATGTTATCCACCTCATTTTCAATCGTTTCTATGGGCAGAGCCAAACAACGAGAGTGATAGATTCAACGTCCGCTTTACATCCCTACTGCAGCGTGCCAGTGGCAAACTTGCCAGAGTAAATTATTTGAAAGAATGCATTTATAGAGTATAAAAGTCAAGTCAATAAGTATAAGTGTGATTTTTATATGCATTTTATTCAAAGTTTGCTAATGTTAGCTAGACTTGTAGGCTAGTTCTGTTGTGAGAATAACATTAGTTGTGTCAGATTTAAGATCCGGGCCTTCCACCAAGCCAATAACTATAACGAAAACTATAATAAGAAACTAAAGGCGACATAACTATAAACCGTTGGTGAGCATCCACACTAGAAGTTCATCGTTCTACAGTCCTACACCTGTCAATCAACTGATCACCTCATCCTACTGCACGGTGTTAACACGACTTTTCATGAGGTCTCTGACGCACAGATACTGATTCAGACCATTTAGTGCTTTCGGGGTGTGTTCATTGTCATAGTGACAATTGCAAATAATACTTCAGTGTACATGCAGGCCGAATGAAAAATGAATATAGTACCTTGTATTTAAAATGTAGCATATCAACAACAAACGTTATTTAGCCTGCACATCTTTTACAGTATGACATTGCCTCATTGCGAGTGATTTTCCATTTTTCAGATGGTTGTCAATTCTTTCGGGTCTTATTTTTCCCACTGTGCTCATCTCCGTATGTCCTGTGCATCTATTAGCAATGCATCAGCGCAACAACGTTATCATAACTGGACAAAAGTGATCACACCAACGCACTCTCCTCACCTTTCCCCGACATGCATTTTCTTTGGTGTAGGCCTGTTTTACATTCAGCAATTAGCAAGAGCAAGCCTGCTTCTTTCCCGGAATAGGCTATTATGCCTAGTTTAAACAATTATCAAACTAAATGTCCTATAGCTTTTGTAGCCTATAGCTTTTCCAGGGATTTCACGAGCAGAGGAATGGCCTATTGTGGAGAGGCTTGTGTAGTCTATAGCCTGCTGCGCATGGGAACAGCTGGACGAGAGAGGCTAGTGATGTGTAGCCAAAGTAAGAAGATAAATATTAACAGATTATGAAATGGCAGATCTGTAGTGCGTTCCTCCAGGCTGCACTCCATGGCCCCCGGGTACGCAAAGCTCCACTATTGATTAGGCCTACATTTTTAGACAAGAACATTATTATACCTGGGCAACAACAACTCAGTGCAATGAGGAATTGACTCATGCTATCAAGTGAATAGACAATTATTATCCATAGGCTGTAAACTACAGTGATGTGCTCCTGTTTTGTTTCAGGCCAAAATAACTGCATAGGCCTAGACCTGATTATGCAACCACTTGGATCAGTTTGGGTCTATTCTCCACGGTTCTCGACGGTTTAGAAGGTCCAGAAAAGTACATTAACAAGCCACTCATATGATCTAGGCCTATTTTTGTCAGGATGTAGCCCAGTGTTAAGAGAAATACCTAGGAAAATATGGGCTTCTCCTTTCCAACTCCCCGCCCGTTAATGCTGTAACCTATTTTGCACTCAGCAAACAAGAGCAAGCTGCATTTCTCCTCCAACACTCTATTAGTAGGCTGAAGAAAATAAGTTGAAATAAGTGTCCAACAAGCTTTCGTAGTCTGGCTTTTCCTGCGTAAATGCGCAACAGAACAATGAAGACAAGACAGGCTTGAGAAGTAGCCTATGGCCTAAATTAGAAGTGTATGCATATTAGCCCATAAGTCATGAGCTCAATGTTAAGCTTAATACTGCAGTGAATATACCCAGTCAATTTACAAAGGAAGGAAGTCCCTCCCAGTCCCAGGGTACCAGCTCGAAAGGCTACCTTATTGTTTCAGTTTTTTGGGGGCGGTAAGAAACATATCCTACCCAGGCTACAACACAACAACGTAATGAAGAATGTTATTATTGGTTTTCAAGTGCGTACAACACTGTAGCCTCGACTGTAAACTGCAGTGAATAGCCTATGTCATTTGAATAACCGCTCAAACACCGGGCGTTTTGAATGGGTATTCATTTCGAAATCACTGCAACTAGCCTGCTTGATTGGGTAACCGTTTGGATTAGTTATGGGGTTTTTCTCCCCAGGGACACAGTAGGTCCAGGCACATTAGCAGGACAGTAATATGGTGTTTTTCATCGTGATGTATCAGCTAACAGAAACATGCTAATGCAGGGATTTCTAGTGGGGGGGGGGGGGGGGCTCATGAATAACGATAATGCGCGAGAGCAGAGGAAGTTGTGTCCATAATTGCTGCGTATGGCTTCCGTGTTTTAAAAGCGTTCGGAAATTAGGTGGATAGCATGTTCATTTTGGCAGCAATTTTAGATGCAGTTTCCCTTAGTTTTAGTCTTAAAATGCCTTTAAAGTCTTAGTCACATTCTAGTACTTTCCTCCATTGTTAGTTTTAGTCATTTTCGGTCGACTAAGACTCTGGACAATTTTAGTCTAGTTTTAGTCACAGCCATTGGTCACATAATCGTGTGATAGAGAAACTGATTGAAAGAGAAAAGGATAGACATATAGACGTGTGGGGTTCAAGCAGTCCGTGTAAATGCTATATGGCTAAGAACAAGATGCCCTGGAAAAAAATGACAACTATTACAAATTACCATTCATTTAATGGAAACCTTTCATTGGCAGAATTAACATCTTTCAGTTGCCCGGTCTGATTGAGCTGATCTGCCTGGCTCTCCCACACAGCTCCCAGGCGGTCACTTCAGTCACTCGTCAATCCTTTGAACTGATGCGAAGGCCGGACACTTGACTTGTAACCAACCTCCACTAGAAACAAAAATCATCAAGGACAACAATCACACCGGCCACTGCCTGTTCACCCCGATACCATCCAGAAGGCGAGGTCAGAACAGGTGCATCAAAGCTGGGACCGAGACTCTGAAAAACAGCTTCTATCTCAAGGCCATCAGACTGTTAAACAGCCACAACTAACACAGGGAGGCTGCTGCCTACATACAGACTTGAAATCATTGGCAACTTCAATAAATGGTTCACTAGTCACTTTAATAATCCCACTTTAATAATGTTTACATATCTTGCATTACTCATCTCATATGCACATACTGTATTTTTAACCATCTAGCCTATGACGCTCTGTCACTGCTCATCCATATATTGATATGTACACTACCGTTCAAAAGTTTGGGGTCACTTAGAAACGTCCTTGTTTTTAAAATAACATAAAATTGATCAGAATGACAGTGTAGACTACTGTAGATGGAAACGGCTGATTTTCTTTGGAATATCTACAAAGGCGTACAGAGGCCAATTATCAGCAACCATCACTCCTGTGTTCCAATGGCACATTTTGTTAGCTAATCCAAGTTAATCATTTTAAAAGGCTAAATGATCATTAGAAAACCCTTTTGCAATTATGTTAGCACAGGTGAAAACTGTTGTGCTGAAACAATAAAACTGGCCTTCTTTAGACTAGTTGAGTATCTGGAGCATCAGCATTTGTGGGTTCGATTACAGGCTCAAAAAGGCCAGAAACAAATAACTTTCTTCTGAAACTCGTCAGTCTATTCTTGTTCTGAGAAATGAAGGCTATTCCATGCGAGAAATTGGCAAGAAACTGAAGATCTCGTACAACGCTGTGTACTACTCCCTTCACAGAACAGCGCAAACTGGCTCTAACCAGAATAGAAAGAGGAGTGGGAGGCCCCGGTGCACAACTGAGCAAGAGGACAAGTACATTAGAGTGTCTAGTTTGAGAAACAAACGCCTCCCAAGTCCTCAACTGGCAGCTTCATTAAGTAGTACCCGCAAAAGACCAGCCTCAACGTCAACAGTGAAGATGCGACTCCGGGATTTTGTATTTCCACTCATTCAATTTGCAAAGAAAGGAATCTGTGGAAATCTAACCCTAAACATTGTTTCAACCAGTCAAATCACATTCATATTTATTCCTCAGAGATCCTAGAACGTAACCAGACTTCACTATATCATTAGGAGTGTAGTATATCCTATAGGACACCAAATTTGGTCAGAGTGATGCCTTCATGGCACGCCGATGACGCAGGCAGTCTTCACTTGATTGACTAAGTTTGTCAAATAAGCACCAATCGGGGTCAAACAGATCTAGCTAGATAGCCAATGAGGTGGGCTTTACGGGAACCCAGTATCTGTCGCAAAATGTTGCTGGTAACCTTGTGCAACATCAAGCCTTTTTCTTTTGGACAAAAATTTGAAGAATATGGAGAGTTATGAAAGGTGGTTGTTTTGCAAATGTTTAACTTATAATATGGCTACTAATACTGGAAAAGCTAAATCAAAGTCCAAGTATAAAGATTTGACAATATTCTTGCAGAAATGTTTTATGTGAATGTAAATGTCTCATTCACGATTTGCCCAAATGTACCTGGGTGACTTCACACTAAAATGTCATGTAGTTTGCTCATACTTCAAGTTATCCATATGAAACGTTGGACATACACTTCTTCCATCTTGTGGACACCATCAGAATTACAACCAGAGAGTGATGATGGAAGTTAGAGGTAGCCTAAATATAAATGATTTAATATAAAAAAATCATTGTCATGTGGTTAATCATAAAAATCTGAATTAAAATTATACATCTAAAAAGTTAAAAGTAATCAATTGCGAGATCACCAGCCTCTTCTATATGGACAAATTTATACACCATGAAGAAATGAGCGCATGGAACTCATAGTCTATAGGTCAAATGCAGCAGTAGGCCATTGCTCTTTCACACCGAGGATTAGTAATTATTGATGGGGAGATTGTTGGAAAGATTTTTTAAATAGTTTACTGTGAGGAACTATAGTTTTAATATATTATCATTCACAAAGGATTCCTACATTTACGCGCAGCAGGCCAGGTATTTCTATGCGTGCTCCGTAACATTAATCGAGACAGAGAAACCAGACATGCTTATTGCCCACGTGGCAGGTTGTGAACTCTGCAAACAACGTTTCCACTCCGAGAATGAGAACGGTAAATGACTGTAATTAATACATGCAATAACATACATTTATTAACCAAATGACGTGGATTAACGGTACATTTACCGTTGATGAACATATATAAATGGGGAATTGATCATTCTTTCAAATTAAAGCGCAAACAATTCACACAATGAAACAATGAATGCTTAAGAATTGCAGGGAGAGAGCCATTCTGGAGAGAGACTCAACTATATTTTCGCCACACACCCTTCCCCTTATTCTTGTCTGAAATGTTTTGATGCTTTTCAATGACAGCTGCAACTCAAATCAGCTAGACCTATTGCCACGCGTCCTGCCCAAATTGCAGGCTTCCCAAAGCTTGTGATTTGAAACAATCCACAGCTATGTTTTTTAAAGAAGATAATGATCCTCTATGGCTAAGTCTTATGGTGAAGCATTTTGAATGATTATATAAGTAGTAATAACAGTACAGAATTATTTATTTCCATTTAGCCTACTTCCTTATTGGACCCACCGCTATGCCATTCCTCTTCTGTTCTATTGGTGTTCCTATCCAGAAGCCAAAGACACAATCCTAGTCATATTAGCATCCAAACCTAGTTGTTGCATCTTCAGATTCCCCCTCGTTCTAAGTTTCTAACCGAGATGTTCATCTCTGTCACATATGGAACCGCTAGAACAATGGTGCTTTCCCAGGTGCGCGGTATAGAATGGTGTTTTCACCCAAATTGCACTTTGGGCAAATGTTTCGAAATGATGTTCTATTCTGTTAAGATGCACTAGCATAATCTAAAATGTGATTTCTGTCATTCTGAGCACCGTGAGTGGACGCCCTAATGGGTTATGCACACAATGCATATGGATCTGGTACATTTCTCAAATGGAGGGTCAATTAATATCATGTTGTCCAGCACCACATTTTCCTAATGGAAACCTTGGTGTGTGTTCTTGGCTGGCATCAGTCAAAACGCCCACCGAGGATGAGGACAGACAGGGGTCCACTCTGCACTCATCCAATTACCTTCCACTCCTTTTTATTCCCCCTTCCATCTGCCTCTACACTTACTACCATGGAGATAGAGAACAGAGAGACAGGGCCCTGCCCAGCCAAATGTCTTAGTCTCACACTCACACACACGCAGACAGGCTCCAAGGAGACAGTGGTTCATTAAATGTGGCTCGGAGTGACAGATTCGTCATGGTTGTTTGACAATAGCTGTCATAACCCTTTATGATTTGACAAGATCCACTCAGCAATCAATGGGAGTAGGGTGGAAGGTCATGACCTGTGAATGACACTGTTATTCTCGGACATGAAAGTTGTGACACCTACTAGGGAGGCTAGCTAGCCAGCCTGGTAGGCAGACTTGTTACTACTATAGCCAATTACCTTCTCTCTGTATGCCACAGAGTTGTCTGGCATTGACAACGAAACAACTTGGTTATAGGAGAAAGATTTCTGCCAACAAACCTAGCAACAATTCATGTAACAAAGACTCCAAAAGGTTATAGGTCAAACAAATAAATACATTATACACAGCTACACATACCACAGAGACGCACACTGAATGTATGTCCAAGGTTACTGCTGACAGAAGTTACTACAGAAGTCATGTAAGGACGACAGGGAGGACATAAACAAAGAGAGGAGAGCTATGAGTCGGAGAGCAAGAATTGAGAGAAGACATACGGAAGAAAAGAGAGAAAAGAGAGACACACAGAGACTGACATATACACATAATAAAAGTACTTACAGTATTCTTCTTATATTTATGGGACTAAAAACCTATCTCCTTGTGGCACCTCAACTACCCCGACTAGTAGCAAGAGGCTAAGCTAGCTTGCTAGAGATAAGCAAAAAGAGCCCGCAGATAGTAGTAAAGGATCCCCTGTGAGCGGCTATAAAAACAGGGGCAGCCAACCTTTTTGGGCTATTCTGAGCCCTCTCCCTCAGTCATACAGTGACGTACCATTCCTTGGGGCCCCTGACACACACACACACACACACACACACACACACACACACACACACACACACACAGACAGACACACACATTATATCCAGGTTATGATGCAGGAGATGAGGCCCCAGCGCTAGCCAACTCCACTGAAAATAGCCTAGCTACAATTAGCCTGCTGTTGCCCCCCAGCACAAAAAAATACATCAGTTAGAATCAAGGCTAATTCTAACTCGAGTATGCATGGTGGCTAGCTTTGGGGAAATCACATGCAGGAGAATGAGTCATATAAACATGGCTGGTGAATCTAGGACTGTCATCCAGTAGCTCTAGCCCTCTAATTGAGCTGACCGAATTACTGATAATGATATGAACACTGGAGATTAGACCCTTCCTGATCCACTTTTGAAAGGTGAGCATTAGGCCAAAAGAATGGTTGATAGTGTTTCAATTGATAAGTCTTCTCTGTACAGTGCGGATTTGTGGAAATTGGATCAATCTCAAAATAAGGGATGGTTGAAACAACAGCCTGAAATGTATTGGAAAGAAACATTCCCTGCAAATGTTGTTCGACCCTATATTCTGTAAATAACACCGACAGACCTTTGGAACATTTAACACACGGACACACACATGCATGCACGCACACAGGCACGTACACCCTCGCCCACAGAGCGGGGGAACTACAGATGCAATCCGCTGTTAATGTGAAACCCATTAAACATAGGACATATTAGGAATTGAAATATTCCCCAAGGACCTCTTCGCCATCCTCCAAAAAGGACATTACCGTACTGAGACAGAGAAAGCAGCCAAGGCTTAAAACACTTGACAAGCAGAGGAAAGAACCCCCCCCATCCTAGAAGAGGATACTCCAGGACAAATTGAAAGTTGAAAGAACATGCCATCCCTCACTTCCACTGTAAACATGTATTTATAATGTATTTCTACAGCTCCTGGCTGGTTTATCCGAAAGCTAGAGAAGATTAAATGAGGTATGAGTAAGCCTATACGTGATAGGACTTGATTAAACTGAGTTTCCATTAACTGGGGTAGAGTAGGAGAACGCAGGGACTCCGACGCAGGCTCGTGAACACGCACTTATGTACGTGCGTGCATGCGTGCGCACACACGCGCACACACACATTGAACGAGATAAGTCACTGACGATTCAAATCTTCACTCTGATCACAGCAGAGATCTAGTCTCTTAACAACTTAGCTGGACAATATGGAAATATCTTTTCCATCCCTCCAAACTGAATGACGTTATTGTGTTGAGGTTCGTCCTCATTTGCACTATAAGGCCTGGCCACGATATGTCCCTCATATTGAAAATAGAACATCTCGTGAAAATGATTGTGTTGTTCGCCCACTCATTATGATAAACAATGCCAGTTTGAATGAAATAATGTTTCCTTCAACCTGCTCTCATTCACCATCCAGGTCAGTGACATGCTAAAACTAGAGCAGCGATGGTAGGCTGTTTCCCAGAAGTCATATGTGAAGTAAACTCATCAACAGACACTGCTGGAGACGGATAAATATTGTTATGCTTAACCATTACCGCTTATGTTCATGCTTAACCTGTACCATCAAATAGCCGATACAAAGTGTTGATAAGCTAAACTATTATTCCCATTGAGGAATGAGAAATACACCATTGCTGATCGAAAGTAATCTCTTCTAACATGAAAAATAAATTAATAAAAACACAATTTCTGCCAGTGCTGGCCGCTGACGTGAAATTATTTATTTCCCCACGTGGCGAATACAACAGGTATACAACCGTACAGTGAAATGCTTACTTACAAGCCCTTAACCAACAATGCTGTAAGAAAAACAAGTAAGAAAATAAAAGTAACAATTAATTAAACGGCAGCAGTAAAATAACAATAGCAAGGCTATATACAGGGGGTACCGGTACAGTGTCAATGTGTGGGGGCACCGGTTAGTCGAGGTAATTGAGGTAATACGTACCATGTAGGTAGAATTATTTAAGTGACCTATGCATAGCTAATAAACAGAGTAGCAGCAGCGTAAAAGGAGGGTCTGGGTAGCCCTTTTATTAGCTGTTCAGGAGTCTTATGACTTAAGGGTAGAGGCTGTTAAGAAGCCTTTTGGTGTCACGACTTCCACCGAAGGTGGCTCCTCTCCCTGTTCGGGCGGTGCTCGGCGGTCGTTGTCGCCGGTCTACTAGCTGCAACCGATTCCTTTTCTTTTTCGTTTGGTTTGGTCTGTCTTGTTGTTCACCTGTGTCTAGTTTAGGTTAATTAGGTGGTTATTTAATCTCGCCCTACCCTCTAGGTTTTGTGCGGGATTGTTTGTCATTTTTGGGTTGGGTTGCGTTTGGTTTGTTCTGTTGAACAGGTTTTTTTCTGGACTGCGTTCCTGTTGTTTAGTGGCTGCTGTTGTGGTCCTGTGCCTGTTCTTGATGGACTTGTAAATAACCATTACCGCTTATGTTTAACCATTACCGCTTATGTTCATGCTTAACCTGTACCATCAAATACTGCAATTTGCTCTCTCCTGCGCCTGACTCCACACCCACCTCTCCTAGGGAGAACTTGACATTTGGACCTAGACCTGGCGCTCCGGAACCGCTTGCCGTGCGGTAGCAAGGAGAACAGTCTATGACTAGGGTGGCTGGAGTCTTTGACAACTTTTAGGGCCTTCCTCTGACACCGCCTGGTATAGAGGTCCTGGATGGCAGGAAGCTTGGCCCCAGCGATGTACTGGGCCGTACGCACTACCCTCTGTAGTGCCTTGCGGTCGGAGGCCAAGCAGTTGCCATACCAGGCAGTAATCAAACCAGTCAGGATGTACCCTCTTCACGACAGTCTTGGTGTGCTTGGACCATGTTAGTTTGTTGGTGATGTAGACACCAAGGAACTTGAAGCTCTCAACCTGCTCCACTACAGTCCCGTCGATGAGAATGGGAGCATGCTCGGTCCTCCTTTTCTTGTAGTCCACAATCATCTCCGTTGTCTTGATCACGTTGAGGGAGAGGTTGTTGTCCTGGCACCACATGGCCACCACATGACCTCCTCCCTATAAGCTGTCTCATCGTTGTCGGTGATCAGGCCTACCACTGTTTTGTCATCAGCAAACTTGAGTGACCAGGGAGTACAGGAGGGGACTGAGCATGCTCCCCTGAGGGGCCCCCGTGTTGAGGATCAGCGTGGCGGATGTGCGGTTACCTACCCTTACCACCTGGGGGCGGCCCGTCAGGAAGTCCAGGATCCAGTTGCAGACTGTCACGCCCTGACCATAGAGAGCCTTTTATTCTCTATTTTGGTTAGGTCGGGGTGTGACTAGGGTGGGTAATCTAGTGTGTATTTCTTTGTTGGCCTGGTATGGTTCCCAATCAGAGGCAGCTGTTTAGTGTTGTCTCTGAATGGGGATCATATTTAGGCAGCCCTTTCCCCACTGGTTTTTGCGGGATCTGTTTGTGTGTAGTTGCCTGTGAGCACTCCATGCCTTCACGTTTCGTTTGCTGTTTATTGTTTTGGTGAGTTTCATCTGATTAAACATGTGGAACTCTACGTACGCTGCGCCTTGGTCCGTTAACCTCTTAAGTGTAGGGGGCAGTATTTTTGTTTTTGGCTAAAAAACGTACCCATTTGAAACTGCCTATTTCTCAGCCCCCGAAAACTAGAATATGCATATAATTGTCAGATTAGGATAGAAAATACTGTAAAGTTTCCAAAACTGTCAAAATTGTGTCTGAGTTTAACAGAACTGATATTGCAGGCTTAAACCTGAGGAAAATCTAATAAGGAAGTGTCTCTTTTTGAAACCTCTCTGTTCTTATGCATCCCTATCACCCATTTAAAGGAATATCAACCAGATTCCTTTTTCTATGGCTTCCCTAAGGTGTCAACAGCCTTTAGACATAGTTTCAGGCTTTATTTTGAAAAATGAGCGAGAACCATCACATTGCGTGGATAGGTGGGGGCTCTCAGAGTGAGTTGTGCGCAACAGAGAAAGGCGGCCATTGTTACTCCCGGTCCTATTGAAAAACCATCACTCCCGGTTGATATATTATCGAATAGATATTTGAAAAACAACCTGAGGATTGATTATAAAAAACGTTTGACATGTTTCTGTGGACATTATGGATATTATCTGGAATTTTTGTCTGCGTTGTCGTGACCGCTTTTTCCTGTGGATTTCTGAGCATAACGCGCCAAACGAACGGAGGTATTTGGATATAAAAATATCTTTATGGAACAAAAGGAACATTTGTTGGCTAACTGGGAGTCTCGCTCGTGAGTGAAAACATCCGAAGATCATCAAATGTAAACGATTAATTTGACTGCTTTTCTGATTTTCGTGACCAAGTTACCTGATGCTAAGTGTACTTAATGTTTTGTCGAGCGATCGATAACCGTACACAAACGCTTGTATTGCTTTCACTGTAAAGCATAATTTCAAAATCTGAGACGACAGGTGGATTAACAAAAGGCTAAACTCTGTTTTGCAATATTGCACTTGTGATTTCATGAATATGAATATTTTCTATTAATATTATTTGACTGTGGCGCTATGCTATTCAGCGTTGCTGATGACAATTATCCCGGGAACCGGGATGGGTGGTTCAGAAAGGTTAATTAATTAGACGATCGTGACACAGACGGATGTGTTTAGTCCCAGGGTCCTTAACTTAGTTTTGAGCTGAGGGCACTATGGTGTTGAACGCTGAGCTGTAGTCAATCAATAGCATTCTCACATAGGTGTTCCTTTTGTCCAGGTGGGAAAGAGAAGTGTGGAGTACAATAGAGATTGCATCATCTGTGGATCTGTTAGGGTGGTATGCAAATTATGGTGGGTCTAGGGTTTCTGGGATAATGGTGTTGATGTGAGCAATGACCAGGCTTTCAAAGCACTTCATGGCTACAGACGTGAGTGCTACGGATCGGTAATCGTTTAGGCAGATTACCTTAGTGTTCTTGGGCACATAGGATGAAAATGTCAGTCAAAACACTTGCCAGTTGGTCAGCTCATGCACGGAGTACACGTCCATGTAATCCGTCTGGCCCTGCGGCCTTGTGAATGTTGACCTGTTTAAAGGTCTTACTCACATCGGCTGCGGAGAGCGTGATCACACAGTCTTCCGGAACAGCTGGTGCTCTCCTGCATGTTTCAGTGTTACTTGCCACGAAGCGAGCATAAAAGTAATTTTGTGCTTCCCTTTGTAGGCTATGCTTTCCCTTTGTAGTTTGTAAGCTCTGCCACATCCAACGAGCGTTGGAGCAGGTGTAGTGCCATTCGATCTTAGTCCTGTATTGACGCTTTGCCTGTTTGATGGTCAGTCGGAGGGTATAGAGGGATTTCTTATAAGCTTCCGGGTTAGAGTCCCACTCCTTGAAAGCGACAGCTCTACCCATTAGCTCAGTGCAGATGTTGCCAGTAATCCATGGTTGGGGTATGTACGTACAGTCACTGTGGGGACGACGTCATCGATGCACTTATTGATGATGAAACCAGTGACTGATGTGGTGTACTCCTCAATGCCATGGGAAGAATCCCGGAACATATTCCAGTCTGTGCTAGCAAAACAGTCCTGTAGCTTAGCATCTGCTTTATCTGACAACTTTTTTATTTACCAAGTCACTGATGCTTCCAGCTTTAATTGTTGCTTGTAAGCAGGAATCAGGAGGATAGAGTTATGGTCAGTTTTGCCAAACGGAGGAAGAGGGAGAGCTTTGTACATGTCTCTGTGTGAGGAGTAAAGGTGGCTTGAGTTTTTTTCCCTCTGGTTGCACATTTAACATGTTGGTGGAGATTTTGGAAAATGTTTTTAAGTTTCCCTGCATTAAAGTCCCCGGCCACTAGGTGCGCCGCCTATGGAAGAGTGTTTTCCTGTTTGGCGGTATACAGCTCATTGAGTGTGGTCTTAGTGCCAGCATCAGTCTGTGGTGGTATGTAGACAGCTACAAAAAATACAGATAAAAAAAACTCTAGGTAGATAGTGTGGTCTACAGTTTATCATGAGATAATCTACCTCAGGCGAGCAAAACCTCGAGACTTTCTTAGATATCATGCACCAGCTGTTGTTTACAAATGTACATAGACGCCAACCCTTCTCTTACCAGAGGCTGCTGTTCTATCCTGCCGATACAGTGTAAAACCTGCCAGCTGTATGTTCTTCATGTAGTCGTTCAGCCACGACTTGGTGATACATAAGATATTACAGTTTTTAATGTTCTGTTGGAAGTTAAATTTGCTTCGTAGGTCATCGATTTTATTTTCCAATGATTGCACGTTGGCCAATAGGACAGGCGGCAGTGGGGGTTTACTCGCTCACCTACGAATTCTCAGATGGCAGCCTGACCTCTGTCCCCTTTTTGTCTTTCTTCTCTTCACGCAAATGATGGAGATTTGGGCCTGTTCCTGTAAAAACAGTATATCCTTCACGTCAGACTCGTTAAAGGAAAAAGCTTCTTCCAGCTCGTGGTGAGTAATCGCTGTGCTGATGTCCAGAAGTTATTTTCAGTCATAGGAGACGGTTGCAACAACATTAATGTACAAAATAAGTTACAAACAAAGCAAAACTAACAAAATAACACAGTTGGTTAGGAGCACATAAAACGCCATTTCTCCGGCGCCATTTTTCAAGTCACTGGTGCAGTTCCAGTAAGTTATGGCAATAGCTCTGCTGCCCTTCAACACAAATAGCTAGCTGCCCTCTCACACTCTCCTCGAGTAAACCTTTCTGTCTATCGTGGGAGAAAGACAGAGAGAGACAAGAGACAGGAGGAGAGGACAGACAAAGAGTGGGGGGTGGAGAGAAGATGGAGAGAGAGAGAGACACTTTAGATAGAGGGAAAGTGAGAGAAACCTCTCTCCAACATCTCTCCTGATAATACTGTGTGTGTGTAACTCACAGACAACACTGCTGACGCCATAGCTCATCTATATCATTTCATTTAATTGCCTGAGAGAGCGGTGGCGATGCATCTGTCTCGATGGTCGACAGCCTCCGGATGGTGATGGCCCCAGCCATGTTCAAAGACAATGTATTTAATTAACACACCACAAAATATCTGCCCTCCCCAGCAGGATCGCACAGGGGTCAGCCAGGAGCAGTAGCTATAGTCGCACCAAATGGGATTCAGTGTTTTCTGTTAATTATAATGAGGACAAATTGGGGTGTAAGTGCCTCGGCTGAGCTGGGAGAGCTGGGCATCTAATTCTAGGTCCTGTGGGGTCACTAAGCAGTCTCAAACAGAAGCAACGATACAGGGGTATGTAATTAAGGGTGATCGCATAATTGTTGAATGATGACGCACACAGGAAACACACACACACACAAATAAAGGAATTAGAATACACAAGTGCACGCGCCTATGCATGCACACACACACACACACACACAATCCTAACTATTAGGTAGGGGAGAAAAACTGAAACCGTAACTATCCTAAAGCTCTGCCCACAGAGAATGAGGACCACAATGAAAATAAGCCTCCAGGCCTTGTGTTTTTAATACTTGATAATAATAAAAAAATATGTACGCAATGTTGTCTCCGGCTGGAGAAGCCTACTACTTTTTGTTATCCAATAAATAATACTGCGTTTTAATTCCATGGCTCTACCAAGGTATTTTATATAGCAATTCATACTACCCGAGCAATGTATAAAAGGAAGTGAATGACTACACATGATGACCACTTCATCCATAGAGTTTAAATAAACACCTTCAATACACCTTATTTCATACATTCTTAAGTTTTCATATAGGATGCATATCAGGTCCCTTGCACATTAACCTAGTATTTCGGTCAATTAAGGGGCTTTTGGAGATCATTTAAGACAGGGCACCAAACAATAGCTATTGCTGTTAAGACCTAACTAGTCCCCAATCACCAACTATCGCCAAATGTGGAGAGTGTACATTATGAACTAGCCACTAATTAGCACTGAACACATGTGAGCACCAATTCAGTGCAGGCTAATGGCTAGCTGCTAACACAAGACATTAGCCATAGAACGCTACCGTTAATTAGCTAGGGCTAACCCTTATTTCAATTCTATGGCGCATCTCTCCTATTCTAGAATGGGATAGAATTTAGAAATCCCTACTTTCTCCTTTAGAACGCACTCATGCTATATGGCAGACCGCTCAGAATACCAGCTATTGTTTGTCCACCGACCTAAAAGTGTTCCCAAAATCGGTCTTCCGAGCTGGATTATGAGCAGCAATCTGGGATTTGGTGGGAAAGACGTCAAAGAGCTCCCTCCCAGTCTACTGCAACACAGCTGTCACCCCCACCTAAAGATGTTTTAGTTTAGTGCAGATGAAGGGGAAAAGTTACTGAAGAGACCACTGGCGAGAGAGTAGTGACATTTCTGTGTTAGCTCATTAAGGTGTTATGTGGTGTCAGCTAAACAAACGGAAATTAACTGGATAGAGAGAAGAGGGGAAGAGAGGAGGAAGAAAGAGGGAGGAGGGGAGGAAAAGGAGGAGGTTTTTGAAACACAGGTGAGGTCCATAAAAGGAGAGAGGGATGATTAGTAGGAGGAGAGAGAGAGGGAGGAGAGCACAAGAAGCACAGAGGGATATGCTTTTTGACAAGCTCAGGTGAACGGCGATGCCATCAAAATGCACATTGTGTTTCCAGCCCTTGTGATGACGGAGAGTCACTTCAGCAGCAATCTGTGTTGTATTCGCTGTGATTTGTTAACTAAATTAGTTACATCCCACTGAATCCCCTGGGAAACATTAGTTTCAAAACAGCAGAGGGAGAGGAGAGTGATCTATAATGCTGACAGAGAAACTGATCCACAGACTGCACTGTAACAATGTGAGGGGCTGAGTTAATTAATGCATTCAAAACACACACACAGGCACACACATGCACAAACAAACAATGAGGAATAATTGTGGGATAAAGAAGTAGGACGAATAGAGAGAGGGAGAGAGAAAAAAAAAACGAGGGGTTGTAGAGTTTGTGCTTTGTAAGGATTTATGAAATCTGTTCACATGCACCTGTCTCTCTAAGCTCATCTTGCCTCGTCATCAAGGTCACCTAGACCGTGTGTGAATGAGCACGTGTGCGTCTGTCACATTCCATATTTTCATTTCCTCCAGTTACTTTATTTCAGTGCACCTTGAAAGATCTTCAAGGTCCACAGAAAGTGTATTTCCCGGTTCTTGGAATTCTAACTTTTCAATCTACAGTAAAAGCTCAGGGATTTAGAAGTGTTATGGTTCTCTGTGCATAGGAGCGATGCCTGAATACCAATAGATTCTCACTTAAGAATGGCGCAAAATACATCACAAGGGAACAACACTTTGTATATTGGGTATTAGTCAACGGAGAGCCGTATTGACAGAAACAATGGGGGGAAAAACGACTTGGTTGATCGACAGACTTGATTGATAAGATCAGCTGAATGGACGGTTGAAGGTTGAATGTTTTGCCTTCAATGCATCAGTCCTCCTGCAGTCATGGATACTGATCACATCCCTGAGAGAGAGCGCAAGCCTCTACACAGTTGGACTTTTAGCCTACACAGTGTGTGAAGCTTCTCTGCTTACGACAATAATGTCATGTGACAAGTCGGCAAACATGCTAAAATAAGGCATTTTTCGACTCCTTCACTAAGAACTGTCATTTACGGTATCGTGTAATGAATGTGTTATGACAGGTGTCGTGAGACATGTACTGTTGATGAGTTACTCGTGAGGTGTTATTAATGCACTTCCTAAGTCTGTTCTACAGGCGTGGAAATACGATTGGTCACTGTGTGTGTGTGTGTGTCTGTACCTACCTGCCTACAATCCTGTGTGTGCATATGTCAGTGCGTGCATGGGTGCGTTTGTGCATGTGTGTATATTTCGTTAACCCTTCTTTCTATTCGAGCTCAGGCTTCAGTGTGATCGGAGCTACCATTACAGTAATGTGCCATGGGAGTCCATCACACCTACGCTCATCATGCAAATATGCTTTTTTAATGGTAAACACTCAGCCACTGATAACATCCGTTTAACATGCGTGTCTATATGCTTGTGCTGAGTGTGTGGTAATGGCCCTAAATTGTAGTGAACATCAGCCATTAGCATCAGAGCAGACACAGACTGGAGCCTAAGAGGACAGCGTTTCTAGACCTAGAGGCGCAACATCGCACGTCTTCTGGGAACGCTTGCAAAACAGACCAAGCAGCCCAGGCCAGTGTTTGGGGCTGGAGAAGTCAATGAGAGAAGTGAAAAATTATTCCATTGTTAATTTTCTTGAAATCTAAAAAGGCACTACCTGGATTCGAGCCAACGTCTAACGTAGTTAAACATGTTATTACTTCAACTGACGTGAAAGTGACAAACTGACACATTTTCATTTTGTCAAAAACAACTATATATCAAAAGGAGTGCCTTTGCATTGACGGCCTACACCTGCGCAATTCGGCGCGAGTCGTTAGCTAGCCAACGTCGCCATGACATCGCCTACAAGTTTGATCAGGGATCTCTATTGGAGAAGCAGTTTCTGGCTGTCTTCGTAATGTCCTTGCACATCGCATACAAGAACACACACACACTCACACACAGCCAGCGCGGCAGGAGTAGGAGCCTTAGGAGGAACACAAAGAGTGTAATGGCACGCCCACCATGTCTGGCATAAGAAGAGAAAGAAGAAACCCAGACAGGTCATAAACATCAGATGGTTCATGAAGACCAGAGATACGACAACAACAGCAATAAGGCTTTTATCACTAGTCTCTGTCCACAGACGAAGACAAGATACACAATAACATATCTGGGACCTGTATTCGTAAAGTCTACGTCTCAGAGTAGGAGTGCCCATCCAGGATTAGTTCCTGTCCACAAAATCATATTCATTACTATCTAAAAAGCTAAACTGATCCTAGATCAGCACACCTACTCAAAGTTGCTTAGCATGCCCTGCGGTCCTAAAGGACTTTGTGTCGGAAGCCCTTTATTCATAAGGTGTCTCAAAGTAGGAGTGTTGATCTAGGATCAGGTCCGCCCAGTTCATGTAATTTGTTATGATCAAAAAGGCTCGCTGAAACACTGTATGAATATGATGTCAGTATTTGAGTCTATATGTCGAGAATACAAATGATCATGTGATAAAGTTCACGCTGGTTGGTCATAAAACAAACATATATTAATGAAAACACAGTAGATATAGGCTACTTACAAGACGATTCATTCAAACATACTAGCTACAGTCGAAATCGGAAATGTACATACACCTTAGTGTCAGAATTTGGCCAGGATTGTTCCAGTTTTGGCCACTAGATGCCCCCATTGTGCTTTTTTGACCCTTTTGTTTTTCCCTTGTTTCCAGTTATTATTTGCACCTGTGCCTCGTTTCCCTTGAATGTATTTAAACCCTTAGTTTTCCTCAGTTCTTTGCTCTGTGTTTGAATGTTAGCACCCAGCCCCAGCAATGCTGTGTACATTTATTACTCCAATTGGATTCTCTTGAGGTACTCTGTTTTTGTTCTTGTTTATTTATTTTATTTTTTTTTATTTTGAGGTTTTTCCCTGCTGTATCTACCACCTTGTGGATTTACCTTTTGTCTTGGAGGATTACCTTTTTTCTCTTGGAATTACTTTTGACGTTGTGGATTTATATTTTTGCCTGAAGTACTTTCCTTTTTACTTTATTAAAACACCGTCTCAAGTATTGCTGTGTCTGCCTCATCTTCTGGGTTCTGCCGACTATTAGTGGCTCAGTTTTGCTAAGTGACTGTTTCTCACACCAGAGACCCGAGTTCGTAACCGGGTCCTGACACTTAGCCAAAAACATTTAAACTCAGTTTTTCACAATTCCTGACATTCAATCCGAGTAAAGATTTCCCGTCTTAGGTCTGTTAGGATCACCACTTTATTTTAAGAATGTGAAATTTCATAATAATAATAATAATAAAGATAATAATTTGTCAGCTTTTATAACTTCCATCACATTCCCAATGAGTCAGAAGTTTACATACACTCAATTAGTGTTTGGTAGAATTGCCTTTAAATTGTTTAAATTGGGTCAAACATTTTGGGTAGCCTTCCACAAGCTTCCCACAACAAGTTGAGTGAATTTTGGCCCATTCCTCCTGACAGAGCTGGGGTAACTGAGTCAGGTTTGTAGGCCTCCTTGCTCGCACATGCTTTTTCAGTTCTGCCCACAAATGTTCTATGGGATTGAGGTCAGGGCTTTGTGATGGCCCCTCCAATACCTTGACTTTGTTGTCCTTAAGCCATTTTGCCACAACTTTGGAAGTATGCTTGGGGTCATTGTCCATTTGGAAGACCCATTTGCGACCAAGCTGTAACTTCCTGACTAATGTCTTGAGATGTTGCTTCAATATATCCACATAATTTTCCTACCTCATGATGCCATCTATTTTGTGAAGTGCACCAGTCTCTCCTGCAGCAAAGCACACCCACAACATGATGCTGCCACCCCCGTGCTTCACGGATGGGATGGTGTTCTTTGGCTTGCAAGCATCCCCCTTTTTTCCTCCAAACGTAACAATGGTCATTATGGCCAAACAGTTCTATTTTTGTTTCATCAGACTAGAGGACATTTCTCCAAAAAGTACAATCTTTGTCCCCATGTGCAGTTGCAAACCATAGTCTGGCTTTTTTATGGTGGTTTTGGAGTAGTGACTTCTTCCTTGCTGAGCGGCCTTTCAGGTTATGTCAATATAGGACTTGTTTTACTGTGGAAATAGACACTTTTGTACCCGTTTCCTCCAGCATCTTCACAAGGTCCTTTGCTGTTGTTCTGGGATTGATTTGCACTTTTCGCACCAAAGTACGTTCATCTCTAGGAGACAGAACACGTCTCCTTCCTGTGCGGTATGACAGCTGCGTGGTCCCATGGTGTTTATACTTGCGTACTATTGTTTGTACAAATGAGCGTGATACCTTCAGGCATTTGGAAATTGCTCCCAAGGATGAACCAGACTTGTGGAGGTTTACAATTGTTTTTCTGAGGTCATGGCTGATTTATTTTGATATTCCCATGATGTCAAGCAAAGAGGCACTAAGTTTGAAGGTAGGCCTTGAAATACATCCACAGGTACAACTCCAATTGACACAAATTATGTCAATTAGCCTATCAGAAGCTTCTAAAGCCATGACATATTTTTCTGTAATTTTCCAAGCTGTTTAAAGGCACAGTCAACTTAGTGTATGTAATATTCTGACCCACTAGAATTGTGATACAGTGAATTATACGTGAAATAACCTGTTTGTAAACAATTGTTGATAAAGTTACTTGTCATGCACAAAGTAGATGTCCTAACCGACTTGCCAAAACTATAGTTTGTTAACAAGAATTTTTTTTGTGGAGTGGTTGAAAAACGAGTTTTAATGACTCCAACCTAAGTTAATGTAAACTTTCGACTTCAACTGTATATTGTTCATCTCAGTTAAATAGAAGATCTGATATCCATGGCAACACAATGTTCAGACGTGTTGCTGTGCGTTTTGTTGCTGTGCGTTTTGCTGCCAACTTTACTTTGCTAGCTGACAACTTTACGTTTTGTTTTTGTTTTTGTTTTTAATTACCGTTTATATTTTTAGTTTTTCCATCGCAACTTTTTTTTCCCTCATTCAACTTTTTCACTCCGGACGCTTTATCTGGACATGGTTCGTCAGCACCTTCAACAGCCGAAGCTAAGTAGTAACATTAACATGATGTCTTCTAATTGCAGTCGCTGTACTCATAATATACAGGAGAACGATCGCCTTACGGCGAGAATAGCTGTGCTGCAAGCCCAGCTTCAGACGCAATCGTTAGGCAAGGGTAATTTCAGTGTAGGAAAGGAAGAAACAGCGTCTGTGCCACCAGTAAGTACAGATAGTAACGTTAGTATAAACCCCCCCGCACAGTCCCCGCAACCGGACAACTTTCTCATGGCTTCTGGAGGGAAATGCTGTAGGAATGCTCAACTGGTGTCGCTCATTCAGCCGACAAACTTTCAACAGGTTTTCCCCATTATGTAGCGAGTCGGAGTCTGAGGCTGAGTCTTCTCTTGTCTCTACTCCTCCCGCTACGGGGTCTGAGACGCCGAAGGCTCCAACCATTAGCTCTGACAAATTGAAAACCCTAGTCATTGGCGACTCCATTACCCGCAGTATTAGACTTAAAACGAATCACCCAGCGATCATACACTGTTTACCAGGGGGCAGGGCTACCGACGTTAAGGCTAATCTAAAGATGGTGCTGGCTAAAGCTAAATCTGGCGAGTGTAGAGAGTATAGAGATATTGTTATCCACGTCGGCACCAACGATGTTAGGATGAAACAGTCAGAGGTCACCAAGTGCAACATAGCTTCAGCGTGTAAATCAGCTAGAAAGATGTGTCGGCATCGAGTAATTGTCTCTGGCCCCCTCCCAGTTAGGGGGAGTGACGAGCTCTACAGCAGAGTCTCACAACTCAATCGCTGGTTGAAAACTGTTTCTGCCCCTCCCAAAAGATAGAATTTGTAGATAATTGGCCCTCTTTCTGGGACTCACCCACAAACAGGACCAAGCCTGACCTGCTGAGGAGTGACGGACTCCATCCTAGCTGGAGGGGTGCTCTCATCTTATCTACCAACATAGATAGGGCTCTAACTCCTTTAGCCCCACAATGAAATAGGGTGCAGGCCAGGCAGCAGGCTGTTAGCCAACCTGCCAGCTTAGTGGAGTCTGCCAATAGCACAGTCAGTGTAGTCAGCTCAGCCATACCCATACCCATTGAGACTGTGTCTGTGCCTCGACCTAGGTTGGGCAAAACTAAACATGGCGGTGTTCGCCTTAGCAATCTTATTAGGATAAAGACCTCCTCCATTCCTGCCATTATTGAAAGAGATCATGATACCTCACATCTCAAAATAGGGTTACTTAATGTTAGATCCCTCACTTCAAAAGCAGTCATAGTCAATGAACTAATCACTGATCATAATCTTGATGTGATTGGCCTGACTGAAACATGGCTTAAGCCTGATGAATTTACTGTGTTAAATGAGGCCTCACCTCCTGGTTACACTAGTGACCATATCCCCTGTGCATCCCGCAAAGGCGGAGGTGTTGCTAACATTTACGATAGCAAATTTCAATTTACAAAAAAAAAATGACGTTTTCGTCTTTTGAGCTTCTAGTCATGAAATCTATGCAGCCTACTCAATCACTTTTTATAGCTACTGTTTACAGGCCTCCTGGGCCATATACAGCGTTCCTCTCTGAGTTCCCTGAATTCCTATCAGACCTTGTAGTCATAGCAGATCATATTCAAATTTTTGGTGATTTTAATATTCATATGGAGAAGTCCACAGACCCACTCCTAAAGGCTTTCGGAGCCATCATCGACTCAGTGGGTTTTGTCCAACATGTCTCTGGACCTACTCACTGCCACAGTCATACTCTGGACCTAGTTTTGTCCCATGGAATAAATGTTGTAGATCTTAATGTTTTCCCACATAATCCTGGACTATCGGACCACCATTTTATTACGTTTGCAATCGCAACAAATAATCTGCTCAGACCCCAACCAAGGAGCATCAAAAGTCGTGCTATAAATTCTCAGACAACACAAAAATTCCTTGATGCCCTTCCAGACTCCTTCTGCCTACCCAAGGACGTCGGAGGACAAAAATCAGTTAACCACTTAACTGAGGAACTCAATTTAACCTTGCGCAATACCCTAGATGCAGTTGCACCCCTAAAAACGAAAAACATTTGTCATAAGAAACTAGCTCCCTGGTATACAGAAAATACCCGAGCTTTGAAGCAAGCTTCCAGGAAATTGGAACGGAAATGGCGCCACACCAAACTGGAAGTCTTCCGACTAGCTTGGAAAGACAGTACCGTGCAATACCGAAGAGCCCTCACTGCTGCTCGATCATCCTACTTTTCCAACTTAATCGAGGAAAATAAGAACAATCCAAAATTTCTTTTTGATACTGTTGCAAAGCTAACTAAAAAGCAGCATTCCCCAAGAGAGGATGGCTTTCACTTCAGCAGTAATAAATTCATGAACTTCTTTGAGGAAAAGATCATGACCATTAGAAAGCAAATTACGGACTCCTCTTTGAATCTGCGTATTCCTCCAGGGCTTAGCTGTCCTGGATCTGCACAGCTCTGCCAGGGCCTGGGATCGGGAGAGACACTTAAGTGTTTTAGTACTATATCTCTTGACACAATGATGAAAATAATCATGGCCTCTAAACCTTCAAGCTGCATACTGGATCCTATTCCTACTAAACTGCTGAAAGAGCTGCTTCCTGTGCTTGGCCCTCCTATGTTGAACATAATAAACAGCTCTCTATCCACCGGATGTGTACCAAACTCACTAAAAGTGGCAGTGATAAAGCCTCTCTTGAAAAAGCCAAACATTGACCCGGAAAATATAAAAAACTATCGGCCTATATCGAATCTTCCATTCCTCTCAAAAAATTTTGAAAAAGCTGTTGCGCAGCAACTCACTGCCTTTCTGAAGACAAACAATGTATACGAAATGCTTCAGTCTGGTTTTAGACCCCATCAGAGCACTGATACTGCACTTGTGAAGGTGGTAAATGACCTTTTAATGGCGTCAGACCGAGGCTCTGCATCTGTCCTCGTGCTACTAGACCTTAGTGCTGCCTTTGACACCATCGATCACCACATTCTTTTGGAGAGACTGGAAGCCCAAATTGGTCTACAGGGACCAGTTCTGGCCTGGTTTAGATCTTACCTGTCGGAAAGATATCAGTTTGTCTCTGTGAATGGTTTGTCCTCTGACAAATCAACTGTGCATTTCGGTGTTCCTCAAGGTTCCGTTTTAGGACCACTATTGTTTTCACTATATATTTTACCTCTTGGGGATGTTATTCGAAAACATAATGTTAACTTTCACTGCTATGCGGATGACACACAGCTGTACATTTCAATGAAACATGGTGAAGCCCCAAAATTGCCCTCGCTAGAAGCCTGTGTTTCAGACATAAGGAAGTGGATGGCTGAAAACTTTCTACTTTTAAACTCGGACAAAAGAAAGATGCTTGTTCTAGGTCCCAAGACACAAAGAGATCTTCTGTTAAATCTGACAATTCATCTTGATGGTTGTAAAGTCGTCTCAAATAAAACTGTGAAGGACCTTGGCGTTACTCTTGACCCTGATCTCTCTTTTGACGAACATATCAAGGCTGTTTCAAGGACAGCTTTTTCCCATCTACGTAACATTGCAAAAATCAGAAATGTTCTGTCCAAAAATGATGCAGAAAAATTAATCCATGCATTTGTTACTTCTAGGTTAGACCACTGCAATGCTCTACTTTCCGGCTACCCAGATAAAGCACTAAATAAACTTCAGTTAGTGCTAAATACGGCTGCTAGAATCCTGACTAGAACCAAGAAATTTGATCATATTACTCCTGTGCTAGCTTCCCTACACTGGCTTCCTGTTAAGGCAAGGGCTGATTTCAAGGTTTTACTGCTAACCTATAAAGCGTTACATGGGCTTGCTCCTACCTATCTTTCCGAGTTGGTCCTGCCGTACATACCAATACGTACGCTACGGTCACAAGACGCAGGCCTCCTAATTGTCCCTAGAATTTCTAAGCAAACAGCGGGAGGCAGGGCTTTCTCCTATAGATCTCCATTTTTATGGAACAGTCTGCCTACCCATGTGAGAGACGCAGACTCGGTCTCAACCTTTAAGTCTTTACTGAAGACTTATCTCTTCAGTAGGTCATATGATTGAGTGTAGTCTGGCCCAGGAGTGTGAAGGTGAACGGAAAGGCTCTGGAGCAACGAACCGCCCTTGCTGTCTCTGCCTGGCCGGTTCCCCTCTCTCCACTGGGATTCTCTGCATCTAACCCTGTTACAGGGGCTGAGTCACTGGCTTACTGGTACTCTTTCATACCGTCCCTGGGAGGGGTGCGTCACTTGAGTGGGTTGAGTTACTGACGTGATCTTCCTGTCTGGGTTGGTGCCCCCCTTGGTTTGTGCTGTGGTGGAGATCTTTGTTGGCTATACTCGGCCTTGTCTCAGGATTATAAGTTGGTGGTTGAAGATATCCCTCCAGTGGTGCGGGGGCTGTGCTTTGGCAAAGTGGGTGGGGTTATATCCTTCCTATTTGGCCCTGTCCGGGGGTATCTTCGGATGGGGCCACAGTGTCTCCTGACCGCTCCTGTCTCAGCCTCCAGTATTTATGCTGCAGTAGTTTGTGTCGGGGGGGCTAGGGTCAGTTGGTTATACCTGGAGTACTTCTCCTGTCTTATTCAGTGTCCTGTGTGAATTTAAGTATGCTTTCTCTAATTCTCTCGTTCTCTCTTTCTTTCTCTCTCTCTGAGAACCTGAGCCCTAGGACCATACGTCAGGACTACCGGGCATGACGACTCCTTGCTGTCCCCAGTCCGCCTGGCCTTGCTGCTATTCCAGTTTCAACTGTTCTGCCTGCGGTTACGGAACCCCTACCTGTCCCAGACCTGCTGTTTTTAACTCTTAATGATCGGCTATGAAAAGCCAACTGAGATTTATTCCTGATTATTATTTGACCATGCTTGTCATTTATGAACATTTTGAAAATCTTGGCTCTCTCTAATTTTCTCCTTCTTGCTCTCGGAGGACCTGAGCCCTGGGACCATACGTCGGGACTGCCGGGAGTGGTGGCTCCTTGCTGTCCCCAGTCTGCCTGGCCTTGCTGCTGTTCCGGTTTCAGCTGTTCTGCCTGCGGTTATGGAACCGCCACCTGTCCCAGACCTGTTGTTTTTCAACTCTTAATGATCGGCCATGAAAAGCCAACTGAAAATTATTCATGATTATTATTTGACCATGCTTGTCACTTATGAACATTTTTGAACATCTTGGCATAGTTCTGTTATAATCTCCACCCGGCACAGCCAGAAGAGGACTGGCCACCCCTCATAGCCTGGTTCCTCTCTAGGTTTCTTCCTAGGTTTTGGCCTTTCTATGGAGTTTTTCCTAGCCACCGTGCTTCTACACCTGCATTCTAGCTGTTTGGGGTTTTAGGCTGGGTCTCTGTACAGCACTTCGAGATATTAGCTGATGTACGAAGGGCTATATAAAAATAAACTTGATTGTAGATACATAAAAAATGCAATATTCATGAAAACACCGCACCATAAAGGGGTTGCCGTGAATTTGACAGCGACTTACAGGCAGCATTGACAAGTAAGTTACTGTATTTCAATTTGAGTACACCTAATATAATCTAAATACAGTATCAAAGCAAGTAATGTGTTATGAACACAGTACAATACCATAGAATTGACTGCATTATACTGTAAAAAAGTAAATGTGACTATAATAGTAATGAATGGATGAATTCATGAATTTCACTCAGGAGAGGGGAATTGTATTTTAGTCATTTACAGTAATTACATGAGAATGGTGGGAGCAGGTTGAATTACACATTACAGCATATAAATGAATATTTGGTGTTTTATATCACTTGCACTTCTAGAGGGCTTAACAAAGGCTTCCAAACTGGCAGTGACTACAGTACGTACGCATATAATTTACTATTGGTTATGTTGATACTCAAATGCCAACAATTTGATGAGTCTACAACAGAAATAACACCTATTGACCACGCTGGAGGATTGTAATGATTTACACTCAATACATCAGGATTATATACTGATAAAGAGGAGATGAACACTGTAAGCTAAAGATGGGCATAGTGAGACACTTAATGTGACTAGTCTTCATCACTTGACCCGCCTAACCCATGTGGGAGAGAGGCGGGGAGAGAGCGAGGATGGACGGGCAGGATGGAGACCGAAGAGCCAGAGAGAGAGAGGAAAAAAAAAAAACATTAAAAGATGGAGCGAGAAAGAGGAGTTCATTATTTTTTTCCTGCTCGTCTTCCCGTATTCTGCACGGCCACCCCGGAGAACAAGTGAGAGTATAAAGAACAGATTTTTCCAATTATCATGAATGAGGCTGGAGATTAGATGTAGATTGATTTCTGAAGCTGTTGTCATAACATGAATCAGGGGAAAAATCCATACTGTTATTGTTACCAAGTGGAATTGGCCTTTCAATAAAACACGAATGGGGTGTTTTTTAAAAAGGTGATTCTCTCTTAATCTACACACACACACACACACAAACACAATTCATTGAATTGGTCCTCTTCAATTGGAACCCAGTGTGTGTGAGTGTAGCTGTTCAAAGTCAGTGTTTCCCTAACAAAAGACGACCCACAGGATCTGGTCTTTCTGTTTACCGTCTCTCTCACCGACAGTGTGTTTATCCCAGCATGTCAGCTGGCCAGTGAACCATTCAACCACCACGGGGCTTTCTCCTCTTAACTCTGCTAATTACTACTGTCTCTGCCTCTGAAAAGAAAAGAGGGCAAGTGTGTACTCGAACATCTATTTTCTCTCAGTAAATTGACTAGATAGTATCAATTGCAACTAAATAGTCTAGAAAGTCTGCTTTAATTTTATGGGAAATTTTCTGTCTGCATAACTGCATAACTAATTTCAACACCGCAAAAACAACTTACTGTTGTTGTAGAAATCTTTCTTTACCATGTCAAAAAGAACATGGCAATTGTTTTACGTGGATGTAAAGTAAATGGCAGGAAAATGCCGTTCGCACTATGCAATCCCTAGCTGAAGGATTACAAACATATTGCCACTTACTTAGAATAGACAATGAGCTGAATTCTCCGGAATATTCTGTGGCGGTTATGACAGAAAACCGGTGGTGGAAAAAGTAGCCAATTGTCCTACTTGAGTTAAAGTAAAGATACCTTAATAGACAATGACTCAAGTAAAGGTGAAAGTCACCTAGTAAAATACTGCTTGAGTAAAAGTCAAAGTATTTGGTTTAAAATAAGCATCAAAAGTAAAAGTATAAATAATTTGTAAATTCCTTATATTATACAAACCAGACGACACCATTTTCTTGTTTTTTTAATTTATGGATCGCCAGGTGCACACTCCAACATCATATACAAACGAAGCATGTGTTTAGTGAGTCCGCCAGATCAGAGGTAATAGATGACCAGGAATGTTCTCTAGATAAGTGTGTGAATTGGACCTTTTTCTTGTCCTGCTAAGCATTCGAAATGTAACGAGTACTTTTGGGTGTCAGGGAAAATGTATGGAGTAAAAAGTACATTATTTTCTTTAGGAATGTAGTGAAGTAAAAGTTGTCAAAAATATAAATAGTAAAGTACAGCTAATTAAGTACTTTACACCACTGCAGAAAACCTGTCTGTTTCTAATGCTCCCATGATGCTATTACAAACTTGTCATTACGCCTACCATGAGCCCTGTCACTTGATATGACACATACAGCAATCTAGATAACATTTGGTACTGTTTACACCAAATATTATCAGCATTGATGCTGATAGAATTTGGATAGCTGTCTGTCTCACAAGCCCTATTTCTCTATTGTCTCTCACGCTCTCCCATCACTCTGCCTCTGACATTGCTAGCTCCTCTCATTTGGTACCAAACTGATATTGCAAATGTTTGCTAATGTTGGTTTATCGTTTTCAACTCGATCACTAAACACGTCCCACAGTCCCAAAACAAAATATATCACAACGTACTGTATATCATAGAAATTAGAACATCGTTTAGAGTTTAAAGTTACATTGTATTACCAACCTGTAGGTCTAGCCTACTCACCACTGCGGATTGGTTGAGGATTGATTACGAGAGCATGCGACCGGTCAGGTCCACATAGTTATAGTATCTAGCATGGGCACACGCTCAGTAGGAATTGTAATCGTCTATGTTGATGGGAATTTTCCTAACATCGTTATTTGTTAAATGTTTGTAATATTCTGTCCCTGATATGAATGACATATCAATGTATACATTTATTAAATATCTGTTCATGTGCATTTTGTACTACTCCAGAGTTAAGGGCTGGGCATTTAACCTGTCCAGATGGTTCGTTTCAGGAGAGTAAGATAGTGAGGAATCATTGACGCTTTGTCCAAGTTACAGGCACTCGGCCTAGTTTGAAGGCGCTCTGCCTCCAAAGCCAATTGTAGCTTTGGAGAATTGGCCATTTTAAATGATTGTTTGTTATATTTGTTGTGTCTGTCAGTGTTCATCAACATCCTGTATATTTTGGATCCAGCTTTATTCACCTCCTGCCGGTAACTAAACATCCATTTTGTACATGATTCCTGGCCGACTCCTGATGCTCCATAACCCCCCGACGAGACCGTAGAGTCCATTAGTTTACAGACAGGCAGGCAGGCAGACATCTGAGTAAAAAAAAGAGAGTGAAACTATACAGCAGCACAGCCCTCTAGAACCTCGCTTCTCAGTTCTGTCTCTTTCTCCTCTGGTGAGCAGCTCCACACTGAAGGGTTTGCGATGGATGTGCTTGTTGCCTTTACGCCTCTACAACCCAGCTCTCTCCTCAGCACGCACACATTAGGAATAGTTCATTTGGATCCTAAAACATTCAGCGGTGCCAAGGACCGAGTCTTACAGATGCCAAGCCTGGGCTTACATGTTTGAAAAGTATCTGAAATAACTATAGACTCACAACTGCATTAATGATGGTCGTTAACATGTGTTTTTAGTTGTGCTATTGGAAAAGCGTTTTGTTAGTTTCAGATCTAGAGCACTTACCTCACAGAAGAAAACACACATGCATACACGCACGCGCAATCATTACACCCCCAAATGTCATTGGTGAAGTTATTACATTGTGTTATTCCTCCCTTACACTACGCTTGCGGTGTTAGGTGGGGGTGGATAGAGGGTAAGAGGGGTGTGATGTCGAAGAAGAGACTTGCAAGTCTCCAAGGAACTTTAGGAGCCAGTGATGGGTGTAGGGGAGAGTGTGGTTGAGGAACAAAAGAGCGGGGTAAATTAAGCATGCTAATGTGTTCTTTCATCTATCCCACATCCTTCTCTCGCTCCATCTCTCCCTCAGGCTCTCATGCTCCTCCTCCGGCTATTCTGCTCTCACATTAAGTCTCATAATTCACTTTAGACATCTTAGAATAATATGGTACAGACAGACAGACAGACAGACAGACAGACAGACAGACAGATAGACAGACATACAGAGACAGACATACAGAGACAGACAATGTCTGGCAGAAAGAGAGGGGCAAATTGTGCAATCATTAGATTGAATTAACTCAGTGCTCAGTCAGAGTTCAAATGTCAGAGGATTGGGAACAGGCCAATAGCACTGAACTCTAACTTTGCTCCAGCTAATTTTCTACAGTCTGTAACTAAGCTGATAACATATATGGCGAAATAAAAGGTGGAAACTAACGAGATGTCGACGTCTTCTTTTAATAATGTATAATGTGAACACAGGAAAGAGAGCACGAGAGAGGGACATCGACAAACAGAGCGACTGAAATTAGTGTGAAACAACTCTTCATTCTGGAGCCAGCATGTTGGCAATTCCCCAGATCCTACTTTTGGCTCTACTGTATTCTCATCTAGGGCTAGTTCAACAGGCAGCTTAGAAATCTAACCCACAGAACTCACCCTAGCGTCCCACTCCATTCCCTTCTCACAAAGCACTAACACCCGTTAGAGAATGACTCCACAGTTACAAGAGTTAGGTCCTGACTGTGTGGAAGGATACGTGCTCTAGGGGCTGTCCGCTGCTCAACTCCTCCGACCCTACTTTACAGTCCCATGTGGACCCGGTGAAAAGAGCCAGTGGACAGGAAAAGCAAGAGGCCAATTGTGAAGAGAGGTACTGAAGGGCTGATCTGAATGAACACTAATTAGGAGGCGATTAAGGCAGTGTCTCACTACGGTAAAATCCATTAACCTCTAATCTCAGAGTTCATCACATGCCATGGTGGGAAGTAAGGGAGAGTGGTGGGGTGTGTGTGTGTGTGTGTGTGTGTGTGTGTGTGTGTGTGTGTGTGTGTGTGTGTGTGTGTGTGTGTGTGTGTGTTTGGTCGTGCTCGCACATAGCATGTGTAGTGCACTCGCCTGTGTGATAGGGCGTACAATAAGGACACAGACAATGCCGGTGTGATCAAAGCTAAGAGAGTAACGCAGGGAAATCAAAGAAAGTAATAGCTACGTACAGAAGCCCTCGTGACTCTCCATCAGCCTGGGTTTATGACTGTGGCACAGCGGCATGATCTGGTATCTAGCATGGTCTCAGGTTGTAGCATGGGAGTTCTGCAGATGGAAGCTAGTCTCAAGTAGGGATCTGAACTGGGGGGCTGCTTTTAGTTATATCAAATGGGGATTGGTTTTATTACATTCTCATAACTCTGACAACAAGGGCAATACCTCTTTAGCCTCAATGTCGGTCTGTATCTGCTTAAGCCGTCGTTGTCCTGCCAAACAAGATGTAACGCTGTTGAATGCAGGAGATGTCTGGCAGCCAGGTTATTATTCTGAAGCACGCACGCACATACGCGCGCACACACACGTAACACACTAGCTGGAAGCAGCCATGCCGGGGTTCAAGCTTTGGCCCCATAGTGCCACCATCAGTACAAATCGGACACATTGCCATAGGATGAGCTACATCTGTATTCCTTACCACACTTGCCAAATATGAGCCAATGAGCTTGCATGAATGTTTTTTCCTGTCCAACAGAGCCGCCATGGAGCCAAAGAGAGCCATACTCTACAGGTTAGCTATACTTACATCCCTGAGCATGTGTGCCAAATGTCAAACAGATTAACAGGTATAAATATGTTCCTGTTACAGTACCACCGTGTGACCAATCTTACATTTCAGGACTCTAGGTCTGACGGGGTGAGAGGTGAGACTTTTCAAAATGTTAATCTTCAATTGCTTGTTATAGCGCCACCATGTGGTCAATTGATATGGCATTGCTTGAGAGGGTGTAACCCTTGGCTCTTTACCTTTTCGCAAAGTCTCAACCTTGCAACTCTTACCATCTGAATTTCCCCTTACGGATGAAGAATAATAAGAACGGCAACAAATACAATAGGATTTCACCCAGCTTCGCTGCTTGAACCCCCAGTAAAAGGGTTGCCGTGCTGCAAGAAGGCTGTTCTTTGAACCACAAAACATTAAGATCTGCAAAATGTAAAGTACGTCTCCCATTCAAGCTTCACCTTTCCTGACTCTCGCCCATCTAAAAACACTCCCCCTCTATAGAGATGATTTCTATTTATTTATGTGTTATACCTGTTATTACCTGAGTCACTGATCTAGCACACCGGTCAGGTTACCTACCTCTGGTAAATGACAGGGTGTATCCCTCCACACTCTACACTTATATATTTGGGGTAGCTGAGGTGTGATGCAGTTGTGAGATGTAAATTATAGCTTTATAGAGAGAGAAAGGAAGAAAGAGATTTATGAAGATAAAGTTTGATTGTGTGTGGGAAGGTGAGGTTAGTGTGTGTGTGTATGTTCAACTGAAGGCCTGTTAGGGAGGCAGAGCTTTTAGCACCATCTGTTGGTGAGAGTGCAGTGGTGGACTTGTTTTTGAAACATTTCAAGTTCACTTTGACAAATGTATGCACACACACGTTAAACTGTCAAACAGAGCTCTCCAATCTGAATTTAGTTATCAGGAGAAAGAGGGAAAAAAAATCGTTCGACAGCTCGTCTCTTTTAGGAGAGAAGGAGAGCCTATTAGGAGAACCTTTTTGTCCAAGACTTGGCGCTCCGGTACCGCTTGCCGTGCGGTAGCAGAGCGAAAAGTCAATGACTTGGGTGAGTGGAGTCTTTGGAAAAACATTTGGGCCTTCCTCTGACACCAACTAGTATATAGGTCCTGGATGTCAGGAAGCTTGGCCGCAGTAATGTACTGGGCCATACGCACAACCCTCTGTAGCGCCTTACGGTCAGATGCCGAGCAGTTTCCATACCAGGCGGTGATGCAACCAGTCAGGATGCTCTCGATGGTACAGCTGTAGAACTTTGAGGATCTGGGGACCCATGCTGAATCTTTTCAGTGTCCTAAGGGGAGAAAGGTGTTGTCGTGCCCTCTTCAAAACTGTCTTGCGGTGTTTGGACCATGATAGATTGTTGGCGATGTGGACACCAAGGAACTTGAATCTCTCGACCTGCTCCACTTCTGCCCCATGGATGTTAAATGGGGGGCCTTTTCGGCCCGCTTTTTCCTATAATCCACGATCAACTCCTTTGTCTTGCTCACATTGAGGGAGAGTTTGATGTCCTGGCACAACACTGCCAGGTCTATGACCTGCTCCCTATAGGCTGTCTCATCGTTGTCGGTGATCAGGCCTACCACTGTTTTGTCATCAGCAAACTTAATGATGGTGTTGGAGTCGTGTCTGGCCACGCAGTCGTGGGTGAACAGGGAGTACAGCAGGGGACTAAACACACACCCCTGAGGGTCCCCAATGTTATGGATCAGCATGGCCAATGTGTTGTTGCCTACCCTTACCACCTGGGGACGTCCCGTCACGAAGTCCAGGATCCAGTTGCAGAGGGAGGTGTTTTGTCCCAGGGTCCTTAGCTTAGTGATGAGCTGTGAGGGCACTATGGTGTTGAATGCTGAGCTGTAGTCAATGAACAGCATTCTCACATAGGTGTTCCTTTTGTCCAGGTGGGAAAGGGCAGTGTGGAGTGCGATTGAGACTGCGTCATCTATGGATCTGTTGGGGCGATATGCGAATTGGAGTGGGTGTAGGGTTTCCGGCATGATGGTGTTGATGTGAGCCATGACCAGCCTTTCAAAGCACTTAATGGCTACCAATGTGAGTGCTACGGGGCATGTTATTACAGACTGTAAAGGGAGAGGTTGAAAATGTCAGTGAAGACACTTGCCAGTTGGTCCGCACTTGCTTTGAGTACTTGTCCTGGTAATACGTCTGTCCTCGCGGCTTTGTGAATGTTGACCCGTTTAAAAGGTCTTGCTCACGTCGGCTATGAAGAGTGTGATCACACAGTCATCCGGAACAGCTGGTGCTTTCATGCATGCTTCAGTGTTGCTTGCCTTGAAGCGAGCATAAAAAGGCATTTATCTCGTCTGGTTGGCTCGCGTCACTGGGCATTTCGCAGCTGGGTTTCCCTTCGTAGTCCGTCATATTTTTATAGCCCTGCCACATCTGACGAACATCAGAGCCAGTGTAGTAGGATTCAATCTTTGTCCTGTATTGATGCTTTGCTTGTTTAATGGTTCGTCTGAAGACATAGCGGGATTTCTTATAAGCGCTCGGATTAGTGTCCCGCTCCTTGAAAGCGGCAGCTCTAGCCTTTATCTCGTGCAGATGTTGCCTGTAATCCATGGCTTCTGGTTGGGAAATGTACGTACGGTCATTGTCGGGATGACGTCGACGATGCACCTATTTGATGAAGCCGGTGACTGATGTGGTATACTCTTCAATGTCATTGGATGAATCCCGGAACATATTCCAGTCTGTGCTAGCATAAGTATTATAGCGTAGCATCTGCGTCATCTGACCACTTCCGTATTGAGCGAGTCACTGGTACTTCCTGCTTTAGTTTTTACTTGTAAGCAAGAATCAGGAGTATACAATTATGGTCAGATTTGCCAAATTGAGGGCGAGGGAGAGCTTTGTATGCGTCTGTGTGTGGAGTAAAGCTGGTCTAGAGTTTTTTTCCCTCTGGTTGCACATGTGTCATGCTGGTAAAAATGAGGTCAAATGGATTTAAATTTGCCTGCATTAAAGTCCCCGGCCACTAGGAGCACCTATTCTGGATGAGCATTTTCTTGTTTGCTAATGGCCTTATACAGCCCGTTGAGTATCGTCTTAGTGCTAGCATCGATATGTTGTGGTAAATAAAAGGCTATGAATAATATAGATGAGTAATCTATTGAAAGATAGTGTGGTCTACAGCTTATCATGAGGTATTCTACCTCAGGTGTGCAATACTGTCGAGACAACTTTAATATTAGACATTGCGCACCAGCAGTTATTGACAAATCGACCCACACCCCCGCCCCTCGTCTTACCCCCAAAAATCTTTGTCCAGTTCGAGGTGAGTAATCACTGTTCTGATGTCCAGAAGCTCTTTTCGGTCATAAGAGACGGTAGTAGCAACATTATGTACAAAATGAAAAGAAAAAAAATAGCACAGTTGGTTAGGAGCCCGTAAAACGGCAGCTATCCCCTCCGGCTCCATTATTCTATTTCTATGATTCCAACAGTTCACCCAAATGTTTTGATCTACAATTAGTATACAACACATTAGGAACACCTTCCTAATATTGAGTTGCACCCAATGTTTCCTTGCGTATGGTGCGCATGCGCAGTAGCACCGAGACTGCCACACAGCTCCCCGAGACTGTCGAGCAGAAATATTAGCCCACAGAGTGAAGCGCGAGATTGAACTTCGCTCAAATTTCTAGAGCAGTGGTAACGAACCGGTTGTTTGCGATCGACTGGTCAATCTCAAGAGCAATACTGGTCGATCGCCAAACATTTATGTAAAAAACCCAGTGTTAAAGCCTTTTTTTAAATTCATTATTGGGCTGTTGGTGGTAGATGCACCCGATTCAGCTGCCCTGCGCGCGAGATAGGCGAACTGTTGCCATTTTGACCCATTTCATTTGTCTGAAGGTACAAACTCTGCCTTCCCGGAGGGTCCAGAGAGCAAATTAAGTGCACTATAGGCCTACCACTGGCCAATCGGATGACAAGGTCTGCAGTAACGTAGCAGGCATAAAAGCTACAGCAAAGTTGATACTGTGAGGTTTCAAAACATTTAAAACAATGACTAGACTGTTAAATGAACACAGCAAAGATATGCTGTTTTTATGAATGAGTTCATGTTTAAATTCTTAGTCAGCAATGTCAATAAATTGTGTTCAACACTTCTGTCAGCCATAAAATGCACTTTCTTCCTATTTCCACTCAGTGCTACAACAAGCACTGCAGCAGTAATGAATGAGTAGGAAAGTGTATCTATAGGCTTGCGTTGTTATTATTATTAACGTCCTGGGTCTTTTTTAATATCAATAAATATTTGATTTTCTCTGTTCATACATGAATTTGAGCATGAGGCAGAAATAATGCGATGTAACTTGAGTTTCGGCATCTGTCACGATCGTCAAAGGGAGAGAGAGAGGACCAAGGCGCAGCGCGTGAAAAATACATCTTCTCTTTAATATTATGAGAAGGAAAACGAAACAAAACAACAAACAGACGACCGTGAAGCTATAAATACAGATAGTGCTGACACAAACACTACACATAGACAATTACCCACAAAACAGCTAAAGCCTATGGTTGCCTTAAATATGGCTCCCAATCAGAGACAACCATAACCAGCTGTCTCTAATTGAGACCCAATTCAGGCAACCATAGACTTTCCTAGACACCTACACTGAACACTAAACCATCTACTCTACTAAACCCCCTAAACCATACAACACCCTAGACAATACAAAAACACACAAACTTCCCCATGTCACACCCTGACCTAACTAAAATAATAATGAAAACAAAGATAACTAAGTCCAGGGTGTGACAGCATCATTTGGAAGACTGTCCATTTTTGGTAACGGAGAGTGGTGGGATGTTGAGAGGAGGACCCTTAGTCTGCTGCTCTCTCCCTCAGCTGGGATTGATCATCAGATGCAGGCACCATCAGCCCAGTAAATAAAAAGCTAATTATTTCAAATGTATGCTCACTCAGCTGTGCTTCACAAGTAATAAAACAACATATCTATTACCGGTGTGATCATATACCCTAATTCAAATTTGTTAATATAATTTTGCATTGGCAGGGCAATTCAAGCAAAGACAATATGCAGTGATAATGTTTTGGGCCTATAACTTACTGCACAAACCTCATTACTATAGTACTGTTTTTAATTGGTTAATGTTGCATAGGCTTACGTTTTTTAAGTCATATTACCAAAACATCTGAGTGGAAATCTCGGCTTGCATTTTGACTCAAATTGATTTTGACTCAGAAAAAGGTTGGTGACCACTGTTCTAGAGTTTTCCCTGTTAACACTATCAAAGTTTCCCTTTACCGTGGCAATTGTGATTGAATCAATGCAATATTATCCACTTTAATGCAACATACCGAAACAAAAACAAACTATGCAAAAGATTTTGTTGTAGGCAGAACGCATTGGAGTAGGGTTCTATTGCATTAACATGCACTACTCAGCCAGTACTCTACACAGACTGGTGTGGCATAAACAATCATAGCTGCAGTAGGCCTATATTCAACTGGACCATTGCCATATATGGATATGGGCCCTTTACTTTGAACTGGACTGTGTTTACAGCATGAGAGGTTGTTAGTAGATGCACTTGTTTTGAGATCAAAGCGAGAGCGGCATGTAGCCACGTGTGCACATTTTGTTCATATCGTTTGCTAGTTAGTTATTACCCCAGTTATAGATCATTTGTAGTCAGTAGTAGGGGTGTGATTGCTTCCTACAAGAGCACAAAACGTTTACATTTCTTTGAAAAGCGGGTCAAGCAAAGAGCTTTTTTTGTCTTCAAGGGACAGTGTTTGTAATTTGATACAGGCTTGAATAAGCTAAGTAACCAATAGGCAGAGGGTAGCATACAGTGGTTGCTGTCACGACTTCCGCCGAAGTCGGCTCCTCTCCTTGATCAGGCAACGTTCGGCGGTCAGGTTCACCGGCTTTCTAGTCATCGCCACTCCATTTTTCCATTGTTCCATTTGATTTGTCTTGTTCCCTGCACACCTGGTTTACATTCCCTAAATCACACATTTGTGTCCTGCTGGAGGTCATTTTGCAGGGCGCTGGCAGTGCACCTCCTTGCACAAAGGCGGAGGTAGCGGTCCTGCTGCTGGGTTGTTGCCCACCTACGGCCTCCTCCACGTCTCCTGATGTACTGGCCTTTCTCCTGGTAGCGCCTCCATGCTCTGGACACTACGCTGACAGACACAGCAAACCTTTTTGCCTCAGCTTGCATTGATGTGCCATCCTGGATGAACTGCACTACCTGAGCCACTTGTGTGGGTTGTAGACTCCGTCTCATGCTACCACTAGAGTGAGAGCACTGCCAGCATTCAAAAGTGACCAAAACATCAGCCAGGAAGTATAGGAACTGAGAAGTGGTCTGTGGTCACCACCTGCAGAATCACTCCTTTTTTGGGGGGTGTCTTGCTAATTGCCTATAATTTCCACCTTTTGTCTATTCCATTTGCACAACAGCATGTGAAATGTATTGTCAATCAGTGTTGCTTCCTAAGGGGACAGTTTGATTTCACAGAAGTGTGATTGACTTGGAGTTACATTGTGTTGTTTAAGTGTTCCCTTTATTTTTTTGAGCAGTGTATATAACTCCCACCCTCACGTCCCTCTCTCTACCTACTTCCTCCCGGTTTCTTCCTCCCTTCCTCCCCTCTCCTCCATCCTGCTCTCTACATCGAGCCAGAGGCTAAATGTGGAAGCTCTATATTATTTATCACATAACCAACTATGACCTAAAGAAATTATTTAATTGCTGTTCCTTTTCAAGATGCTATTCCAAGAGCTTTTTGGGCATTCCCAGATGAGACCATACATTTTGGGGCATTGGACCCATGACTCTGCAAATCAAATATATTTTTTCAAAAAGCAGTTTGGCAAAAAATTCTTTCCTACCCTACATATCAGAATGAAAGCAAATAGTTTTCAAACCCAGAGGCCCAACAGGCTGATACTTTCTGGAACGCCTCATGAAACAGACTCGACAGACCAGACCAGGGTTTGGGGTTTGGCAAGTAAAAATGTCATAAAGCCATCCTCGAAATCTAAAGGCAAAACCTAGATTTGATCTGTCATTACTACAACCTCGTGAAAGTGACAAACGTTTTAATTTTTGAAAAAACAAAAAATGTATTGGCCTATCGAAGGAGTGCCTTAGACCCGATGACCGTTAGACCCGATGACATGTTTCTGCGCATGAGCTTAACTAGCAAACTTTGCCATGACCTACAAGTAGGATCAGTGACTTCTACTGGCGAAGCAGTTTCTAGGCCTCTTAATTTAAATCATCTTTGATGAAAGCTCTGATTCCTCAGTTACCATGGCAACAGCAGAAGAGCTAGCATTCTGGTCTGTTGTATGCCTCTAATTCAGTTTTACAGAGGCATTAAACAATTTGAGTTTATGGACTGTAACCTACAGTACATTCAGAAAGTATTCAAACCCCTTGACTTTTTCCACATTGTTACATTACAGCGTTATTCTAAAATGGATCAAATTATTTATTTTCCTCATTAATCTACACACAATACCCCATAATGACAAAACGAAAACAGGTTGACATTTTAGCAAATGTATTTAAAATAAAAAACAGAACTTATTTACATAAGTATTCAGACCCTTTGCTATGAGACTCGAAATTGAGCTTCGGTACATCCTGATTCCATTTATCTTCCTTGAGATGTTCTACAACTTGGAGTCCACCTGTAGTAAATTCAATTGATTGGACACAATTTGGTTATTTAAGGTCCCCAAGAACACAGTGGCCTCCATTATTCTTAAACGGAAGAAGTTTGGAAGCACCAAGACTCTCCCTAGAGCTGGCTGCCCGGCCAAACTGAGTAATCAGGGAAGAAGAGCCCTGGTCAGGGAGGTGACCAAGAGCCCGATGGTCACTCTGACAGAGCTCCAGAGTTCCTCTGTGGAGATGGGAGAACCTTCGAGGGACAACCATCTCTACAGCACTCCACCAATCAGGCCTTTATGGTAGAGGGCCAGACTGAAGCCACTCATAAAAGGCTGTCAGCCCGCTTGGAGTTTGCCAAAAGGGACCTAAAGACTATGAGAAACAATATTCTCTGGTCTGATGAAACCAAGATTGAACTCTTTGGCCTGAATGACAAGCGTCATGTCTGGAGGAAATTCCTACGTCATGTCTGGCACCATTCCTACGGTGAAGAATAGAGGTGGCAGCATCATGCTGTGGGGATGTTTTTCAGCGGTAGGGACAGAGACTAGTCAGGATTGAGGGAAAGATGAACGGAGCAAAGTACAGTGAGATCCTTGATGAAAACCTACTACAGAGTGCTCAGGACCTCAGACTGGGGCCAAGGTTCACCTTCCAACAGGACAACAACTCTAAGAACACAGCCAAGACAACACAGGAGTGGTTTCGGGACAAGTCTATGAATGTCCTTGAGTGGCCCAGCCAGAGCCCTGACTTGAACCCGATCGAACATCTCTGGAGAGACCTGAAAATAGCTCCCCACCCAACCTCACAGAGCTTGAGAAGATCTGCAGAGAAGAATGGGAACTCCCCAAATACAGGTGTGCCAAGCTTGTAGTGTCTTACCCAACGTGAGGCTGTAAATCGCTGCCAAAGGTGTTTCAACAAAATACTGTGTATAAGGTATAAATACTTATGTAAATGTATTTTTTTTTAAAAATAAATTAGCAAAAACTTCTAAAAACCTGTTTTTGCTTTGTCATTATGGGGTATTGTGTGTAGATTGATGAGGAAAAAAACAATTGTATACATTTTAGAATAAGGCTATAACCTAACAAAATGTGACAAAGTCAAGGGGTCTGAATACTTTCCCAAAGGCTGTTGTCTATATGCCTGTTTTTGCCAGCACTTAGAGAGTCGGGTTTGAGACTCCATAGAAGTGCCTGTCACCTAAAAGTGGGCTTGATAGAAGTGCTGTCACCTTAAATGTGGAGTTCACTTAAGCCTTGTGCCCTTAGAATGGACTCTAAGACAGCGGTTCACAAACTTCAGCTATTTCAGCCCTATCCAGTGTCCCCTTAAAAGTTTGGGTTCTTTCCAGCCTTGTGCTCTTACAAGAGGATACATGCTAGTACTGTAGATGCAATAGACTTCTAGTCATTGCGCTAACGCTAGTTAGCATTGGCTCACAAACCTACCTCTAACTTCCTTTATACTTAATGCAGATACAAAAAAATTGTATCCATTAGTTTATAAAAGGGCTTTATTGCCAAATTCCCAAAGTATCCCTTTAAAAGTAGCTCAGGCGGTTCTGGGCATAAATTATTGAGACGGACAACTCCCCTAAACCACTGTGGCACCTTTAAAATGGTGGTTTCTTTCAATCTTGTGCCATTACAATAAGGCTTCAGTGTGGGACAGGAACTCCCAATTACCCCTAAAGCCCAGACCAAATAAAACACTTTGTTTATGCTTAGAATTGAGGCCATGACTTCAGAATGGGACGGACACAGAGAATGAGTCTGGAACTACCTGTCTGCTTTAAGGATCAACAGTGTCCTGGCAACAAGCAGAGAGCTAAAATGCTGCCCAGGGTTAAGCGACCAACACAGCAGGGGAACGGACAGCAGCAGTCTGGGAGTGATGCATATCAAGGAACAGCTAGACCAAAGGCCAAATTGGACCAATTTTACCAAACAGGCTGGGTGACTCAGCACGGAACAAAGAGATGGAAAGGTGGTCTACCTAAATAGCAGAGAATGACTCAAGCCTAATGTGTGTGTGTGTGTGTGTGTGTGTGTGTGTGTGTGTGTGTGTGTGTGTGTGTGTGTGTGTACGAGCCTGTGCAAGTGCCTGTGTGCGAGTGTGATGATGGTTCGGACACAACTACACTACAAAACGAGAAAACACACACACACACTATGCCCGACACTGAATCAGGCTAAACCTCAAAACTAGACTAGATAACAGAACCAGCTGCACACTAATGGACCCATCAGTTTTGGAACATATTTTAATGGTTTTAAATGGTTACTTGGAGGCATTTAAAAACATTAAAACAGAGTGGGGGCAGCAGGGCAGACTTGTTCCTCTCATAGACAACGAGTTCAGCCACTCAGTTTAATGTCAGTTATTAATAGACACTGGGACAGCCCTCTGGACCGACGCAAATGCTTGTGGAGTTTATTTTCTTTCCGCTCTCTCAAAGGTTTTGCTTCCGCGACAGGTTGTTGTGCCACGTCACTTCATTTAGAGTTCCAAGAATGAAAAGGGGCTAACTTGCTAAAAACAAAGACAATAAAAAAAAGAACAGTGTCAAGAATGGATGGCACTTACAAACAAGATCTATATACTCAAACTATAGGCTCTCGAATATAGATGCAGGCACTCAGACCAAGGCCTTTGAATTATAGGCCTGACAAAGGCTATGACATAAAACCATTAAATTACATCATCTGATATTTTCAAATTATATCATCGTTCAAATAAAGGTTAATCGACCTTTACTAGGGTTATCTGGGAACCTTTCATATCCCAACACAACAGGCGAAGCGACAATGAGAAACCCTACAACTGGAAAATGCACCAGCTGATACCTAATGAGGTCAACATAATGAGAATGGGATTGCAATATAACGTGTGTCTTAACCAGAGGGAGCTGGTGGGAAGAGTTATAGGAGGAAGGGCTCATTGTAATGGCTGGAGTAAATGGGATCGGAGTCAAACACACTCCGTTCCATTCATTCCATTGCAGGCACTACAGTGAGTCCATCCTCCTATAACTCATCCCACCAGCCTCCTCTGGTCATTACAGGTTTTGACAACTGACTTAATGCTGTTGGCTTGCTGCAGCGTTGTCTAACCTTGCATGGTATCCTTAGGATGGACATTACATTTACATTTAAGTCATTTAGCAGCCGCTCTTATCCAGAGCGACTTACAAGTACATTCATTCATACTTTTTTGTACTGGTCCCCCGTGGGAAACGAACCCACAACCCTGGCGTTGCAAGCGCCATGCTCTACCAACTGAGCCACACGGGACCACAATCTGACCACTGTTGGACAATTCTTACCCCTTTCAGGAAAGTTGTAACACTTTTAGTTTCAATTGAATGTTCAGCCCTTAATGTAGCTTTAAATGTGTCTGCATCCCACCAAGATATGATATAGAGCTAGGGGGAACACTGTGGTAAGGAGGCACACTCCTAACATAAGCTGTAATGACCCGTTCTGTACTTTTGTCTCCAACTCTGTGACTTCACGGTGCCTGTGCCAAAATTAAACCCAGTGTGTGTGGCATGCGTGGTATTCATGATGACGGCCCTCCCCCTGACCCGTCCCGCTAATGTGCCATCATCACAGTTTATTACAATGCCCGACTCAGTGGGGCTGAGGAACTGAGACACACTGAGGGGATGAATCACACTGGAGCTGTGGTCGGAACCCTCTGGTGTATCACTCACAGCTAATTCCAGCTGGGCCTGTGGCTTGCTCAAACACTGTTTTGGTTAACTGAGGGGAGATAACAAAATGTTAATGGCCTTAGCTTAGTCACAACATAAGAAGATTAAGGAATTACATATATCGAGGCAAAATTGACTGCTATCAGGCATTGAATACCTTACAACCACCTGAAGAACACCATCTGACCACATAAGCCTCAACACAAAGTGGGGTGGATACCTAGTCAGTTGTACAACTAAATGCATTCAACTGAAATGTGTCTTCTGCATTTAACCCAACCCCTCAAACAGAAAGGTGGGGGGGGGGCTGTCATAATCAACATCCACGGCTTCGGCGCCCGGGGAACAGTGGGTTAAATGCCTTGCTCAGGGGCAGAACGACAGATTTTTACCTTGTCAGCTCGGGGATTCAATCCAGCAACCTTTCGGTTACTGGCCCAACACTCTAACCACTAGGCTACCTGCCGCCCCCCAAAGAGGAGGGGTTAACCATCAGAACACAATCAAATCAGGTGGGGAGCTTTTTGTACAAGAGAGTTTGTTCTGAATAACTGGGTACATACAGGTTAAATAAATGTATTCTGACAGCAATGAATCCTCTGAATTGTAAATGCTCTCCTACGCAGAGCATTTCGTTCACAAGACAGCACACAAACCACCCGCCCATATCAGCGCAGGCCGACCACCTTGGCTCAGGCATTACGTTTCAAATTACAGGGCATCAGAAGCACGGAGGAATCAAGTCATTTCCCCCGAATGAACAAATACCATACACCGCTCGGGTTAAATAAACAGACACACACTGAGAGGGAGGCAGGGAGTGAAGGCAGGATGGTGGAAGAGGGAGGAAGGGATGGAGCACCTTCATTGGGGAGGACGGGCTCATATTAATGGTTGGAACAGAATAAATGGTATTAAACATGGTTTAAATGTGTTTGATACCATTCCATTCACTCCATTCCAACCATTATTATGATCAGTCCTCCCCACACACTGGGGACCCAGGCCCAGCCAGGCCCACCCAATCAGATTGTGCAACACGGGCTAGCTCAGCAGAAGCTAGTCCACACCAAGCCAACATCAGCCCAAGACTGGCTAGCCCAACACAGGCAAGCCCACACCAATCCCACATCAGCCCAACATGGGCTAGCCCACTCCACCCCAACATGGGCCAGCCCACACCAAGCCCAACACAGGCTAGCCCACACAAAGCCCAGTTAGAGGCAAGAGCTCATTAGAATATTTGGGGGCGTGGTTTGCACACAGTTATTTTGTGAAACCGTTACTGAGAGTGTAATTCCAGTTTAAAGGTGCCCTACGCAGAAATCGCTCAGCCATTTCCTGGTTGCTAAAATTCTAATAGTTTGCTTAATTTCAGTTTATGAGACAAAACAAGTGTAGAGAATCATTGTACCTTCTAAACCACTGTGAAATATATTTTACATAACCAAAAATATTGTATTTTCAGCTGTTTGAAGCTGGTGTACAAAATCGAAAGCAAAAGATGCATGGGTATAGAGCTATGGGTATAGAGCTATGCATGTTTGGTGCCTCACAGACCAGATGGTAGGAGCACGGTACTGGCAACACCATGGTGTAGTAGTACCTTGGTGTAGGACCATTTGGAGCTATGGAGTGTTTGGTGTGTCATAGATCAGTGCCCATATGGTTGGATTCAGTGGTGGGATTCTGCTGGCATGACCATGGCAATGGGGGGGAAGATATGCCCAGCAGAGCAGAATAAGCCCAGCAGAGAAGAATACGCCCTGGGCCAAGGATGGTGAAGGCAAGAATGGATCAACTGAAACATGGGCAGCTGATTAAAAACACATGGAGCTACGGTGTCTCCCTGTGAAAGAAACATGGACAAGAGTTTTTTGGCTGAGAGACAATGAGATATAAAATACAAAAAGAGAGGTGTATTTGTAGAACGAGACAGTGGAAAAAGAGATGTGCCTTTGTGGGGGAGGTTACTGCAGCAGAAAGCAGAAAGTCCTGCAGGGGACTCATCAAATAATTATCTCCTCTCACTCCACAAAAGGCCATTTTAGGCCAGGAGCAAGACACTGTCATTCAAAATGTCCGCCGGCCATTCACCTCGGAAGCACGCAGATAATTAACCTGAGCTAGGGCCGGGCTGGGGTGAGACAAACACACAACACATCATCTGAGTGGCCCATTCAACACAGTGCTCACAGCACTACACTACACTGTGGTGTACGCCATCTGGATTGAAAATGTGTCTTAAATTTGGAAAACTACACATCGTCGGGATTTACCAATGAGATCATGTGTTTGTTTAAAGGACAAAAAGCAACAAAGAACTAATCAAACACGCTAAATAGTTTGGACAACTAACAAACAACCAGCTTCTGGATAAACCCCTCACACTGACAGCATAGCTCAGATTAATCTCGGAAACCAAAACTAAAAAATTGCTTAAATTGGGTCAGATCCTCGATTAGGTTCTCAGACCTGTATTTTCATTTGGTTGTGAGATGATCAGGTTTTATGAGCACCCTCAAGATTCAGGCAGTCTCAAGGGTTCTGTAGCCCAGTAGCACAGAGCAGATCTTTCAGATATACATGTGCATTTATATGTAACATAGCATCAGAGGCGCTGCGTCTCTGACGTGGCTAATTGGTGTCGTCTGCAGTCATTACAGGAAGCATTAAAGCACTGACAACAGACATGTGTCCCATGAGTCTTATTCCCGTGAGGAAGAGTGACAATGTCGATCGGGACGTTAATGCTCTGTCAATCTCTACAGCATCAGAGAAATGCTGCTCACGGGACATGACACATACACACACACACACACACACACACACACAGGGATGCTCATACAGTCAGAGAGGGCTGGGGTGGCAGATAAGCCCTGGCAATAGCTAGCACACACACATACACATCGGTAAACCACCAAGATTTGGCTGGCAAAGTCACACTGGCATGGTTAGGTTGGCATAGCCAAGTCGGCATTTTAACACTGGCATGGGTAGGCTGGCATGGTTGTCTGGCAGCTTGGCACCTTTCGGTGTGTTGAGGAGGAGTGAGAAGACAGCAGTGTGGGCTCCTCACAGTGACCCTTCATCTGTCACACGGTCACAATAACATTCTGAGAAATACACACAGAACCACAGCTTGTGTGCTGGTATCAGGACGGGTGTCCTGTTGCTCCAGGTGGCCAGTGGAAAAAGCACCAGATGGTGACGCCATGGTAACACACAACAGACGTGGTTCATCGCCATGCTACTGGTCATTTTAGGTTGGCGGACATTTTAGGTTAGCACATAATGTCTGACTCAACCTGCAAAAGACAAGAGTCCTTTTACAGAGTCACTTGGAGCACAATTGCACCGACGCACGCATGCACACACACAGCCTTATATCATATTGATATTCTGGCTGGAGGGTGGTCAAATTCATCAAATACACAACATAAATATTTATCTTTCTCCTATGGACAAGTATTATTTATTTGGCCAATATTAGTGGCATGGCTATTTGGGCGGGACAATTAGTCAGCAGGCTGTCAAATAAACGCGGCATAAGCGAGCTGCTGTGATTAAAAAGCTGTTCCACTGATGGACTGCAGGAGGCCAGGGGGAGACTGTGTTGAGAATGTTTACTCCTTATACCTTAGCACTGAAATGTTTTAAAATGTACTACTTCAACATCAAACCTGAAACACCGTTCACTCTAAACTGGTCCAGGAGACTTCTTGGCTGCTGCTCTGAGAATTGTGTATCGTTATTCTAGGACTATTTCACTTAAAGGTCACTTCCCCAATCGACTGAAATAACATTTTTAAAAATTGACTTATGGTCAATATGGTCAGGACACTATCTTGTAACCATGACCCATTCGTTGGTCCTGCCATATCATTTGGAAAACCCTTTTGGACGCCAATCGCATTACAATAACACAGGGTGTCCCCCAGAGTTTGGTGCTGGTCCCCTTATTCTTCATGTATTATTATGATTACAATGTACGGCACTGATCCTGTCTACTTTGCACAGGTTCCTAGATCCTGACAGTGATGTGTGTTTTCCTGTTGTTAACGGGACAGCTACAGTTGAAGTCGAAAGTTTACGAACACTTAGGTTGGAGTCATTAAAACTCATTTTTCAACCACTCCACAAATTTCTTGTTAACAAACTATAGTTTTGGCAAGTCGGTTAGGACATCTATGTTTTCCTACAATCGTTTGCAGACAGATTATTTCACTTATAATTCACTGTATCACAATTCCAGTGGGTCAGCAGTTCACATACACTAAGTTGACTGTGCCTTTAAACAGCTTGGAAAATTCCAGAAAATGATGTCATGACGTTAGAAGCTTCCAATAGGCTAATTGACATCATTTGAGTCAATTGGAGGTGTACCTGTGGATGTATTTCAAGGCCTACCTTCAAACTCAGTGCCTTTTTGCTTGACATCATGGGAAAATCAAAAGAAATCAGCCAAGACTTCAGAAAAATAATTGTAGACCTTCACAAGTCTGGTTCATCCTTGGGAGCAATTTACAAACGCCTGAAGGTACCACGTTCATCTGTACAAACAATAGTACGCAAGTATAAACACCATGGGACCATGCAGCCATCATACCGCTCAGGAAGGAGACTCATTCTGTCTCCTATAGATGAATGTACTTTGGTGCGAAAAGTGCAAATCAATCTCAGAACAACATCAAAGGACCTTGTGAAGATGCTGGAGGAAACAGGTACAAACGTGTCTATATCCACAGTAAAACGAGTCCTATATCGACATAACCTGAAACGCCGCTCAGCAAGGAAGAAGCCGCTGCTCCAAAACCGCCATAAAAATAGCCATACTACGGTTTGCAACTGCATATGGTGGCAAAGATCTGACGTTTTAGAGAAATGTCCTCTAGTCTGATGAAACAAAAAATATAACTGTTTGGCCATAATGACCATCGTTATGTTTGAAGGAAAAAGGGGGAGGCTTTCAAGCCGAAGAACACCATCTCAACCGTGAAGCCCAGGGGTGGCAGCATCATGTTGTTGGGGTGCTTTGCTGCAGGTGCACTTCACAAAATAGATGGCATCATGAGGAGGCAATTTATGTGGATATATTGAAGCAACATCTCAAGACATCAGTCAGGAAGTTAAAGCTTGGTCGCAAATGGATCTTCCAAATGGACAATGACCCCAAGCACACTTCCAAAGTTGTGGCAAAATGGCTTAAGGACAACAAAGTCAAGGTATTGGAGGGGCCATCACAAAGCCCTGACCTCAATCCCATAGAAAATTTGTGGGCAGAACTGAAAAAGCGAGTGCGAGCAAGGAGGCCTACAAACCTGACTCATTTACACCAGCTCTGTCAGGAGGAATGGGCCAATATTCACCCAACTTATTGTGGGAAGAATGTGGAAGGCTACCCAAAATGTTTGACCCAAGTTAAACAATTTAAAGGCAATGCTACCAAATACTAATTGAGTGTATGTAAACTTCTGACCCACTGGGAATGTGATGAAAGAAATAAAAGCTGGAATAAATCCTTCTCTACTACTATTCTGACATTTCACATTCTTAAAATAAAGTGGTGATCCTAACTGACCTAAGACAGGGAATTTCTACTAGGATTGAATGTCAGGAATTGTGAAAAACTTGTATTTGGCTAAGGTGTATGTAAACTTCTGTTTTAAACTGTCTATGAACAGCGACGGAGGGCTTTCCACAGAATCAGAGAGATGCTCATGTTTTTCTGGGGATTCGGTGAGGGTATAGAGAGTGAGTTATTTCTGAGAAAGCCTCTCCCCGTAGGAACACGAACGTTCCTGTTTTGCCGCTGGTGATTAAAATATAAATTATTCTTCCTTAATATGTTTTTCAAGCAGGGAGCCTCATTGACAATGTAGATTATTTTTTGTCTTCCCTTTTGTCTTCCCTCTGTTAGCAAAAGGTAAATTACTGGTGGACCTCAGAACATGTGTCCTTACGTGACTTTAAGAGGGACATCTGAAAACATATTTTTTTCTTAAACCTTTTGACCACCACATATAAAAAGACTGAAATCTTACTTTCCTATAAAGTTATTACCTCAGAGTCCTCCTGTGCCTTAGAAACAAAGTCCGACTCGTAAAGCCACTAGAAACTAAAGGATCGGAGGATAATTTAAATCAGAGATTGTTAATTTGTCAAGCAGGCTGGCAAGCACACCTTAATCAAACACACTACCAATTAACCATGTTTTCAACAAGCTGCCAGTCAGTTTAATACACTACACTCAAAGTCAGCACTTGCGTGGGGTTTCCAGCTCTATCTACTCAATTAGGAGACACACACATACACTCGACATGGGCATGGGCATGATTTAAGGCACGCACACACACCCCGAATCAGACCTGTCACACACGCTTAAGCACATCTATTTCGGTCCTGGGCCAGGTGTGGAGAGAGGAGAGCAATACTGTGGAATTGGTTTACGGAGATCCACTGCAAACACACACATATACAGAAACAAACACTTATACAGATACACACACAAAAAAGTTGCACACACACACGCGCGTACACACCCACTCACTCACACACACAAACGCATTCAGACAAATCTATGCATTCCTACTTACTTACACTATCACAAATACACACACAAAGAGAATGAGTAGGTGTGTTGGCCCCAGGCCCTTCCGTATCTGTATCCATTCTCATTTGCTTCTCTGATTATACTGGGGGCTTGAAAAGAGGAGAGTGGAGGCCTCAACACTGGTACCATGTGCAGGAGAAACATCACTCAATGGAGCCAACCACAGCCACTGTGTAACACAGAGGGAGAGAGACAGAGACAGCTTTACATCAGTGAATTCCACCACAAAAACACAGCCACGCCAGGCTTACAGCCACGCCAGACGCAAAGGAAAAGCACACCAAGAAAAGACAAAAGATTCTCTCAGACTGTCACACTTTTTTTTTTAAGACAAAGCGAATGCTCGGCTCGCTCGTTAATATTTTATCACTCCACTTAGATGAGCATGAATTATTCAGATAGAGGCGTTTACAATTAACAGCTCTGCCAATCACAGCTTCCTCTTGGGATTCCGGCATCAAAAGGAATCTCATTTTACACCACCACAGCTAGAGCTGGGACGATAAACAGAAAAGGATCGACACTGACCACTTATCGCAGGCACTTTGCTGATATCGTTCATTACGATAAGTAGCCTATAATAGAGAAACGTGAAGTTTGAAATGAAATACGTTCGCTAATATGGGTGATTGTTAATGGGGGGAGTCCACAGTAACAGATTTCTCACTTTAAAATGTATGCCAAACAAAAACCATTGATATCAAAGTTCAACAAACTCTATGCACCAGGACAACGTTGAACAATTTACACAGATGCTAAATTTGGTAACAGAAATAGGGTAAAAAGGTATTTTTATGCGACCACGTCCAAAACCTCTGAAATATCTGCTCCGAATTAAGATTCAAAGATGTCTGCAATAGGGTGTCAGCTATGACATGACACAATGAATTACACATGTTTATTTTGGTTATTGAACTAGTGGGTGAAGTGGATTTACAGCCGGTAATGGAATCACGTTCCCTGATCTGTACTACAGTGGTTCGTCCTTTAAAAGTTGCAGCGTACTGCGACACAGCTTGCATGGTGCCGCAGAATTGCCAACCACTGGTATCATTAATGCTAGTTAGTGCTAGTTTGACCACCAGAGGGCATCTTTGAGAAGTATTTGATAAACTTTAATAGTGGCTGTACTAATTTAAAACCTTGTTTTCTAACATAGTATACTCAGCAAAAAAAAAGAATCGTCCCTTTTTCAGGACCCTGTCTTTCAAAGATAATTTGTAAAAATCCAAATTACTTCACCGATCTTCATTGTAAAGGGTTTAAACACTGTTTCCCATGCTTGTTCAATGAACCATAAACAATTCATGAACATGCATGTGATACATTATAATGTTTTTTGTGGTATTATTTGTTTTGTCTTTTGTGGTGGATTAAACTGAAATTGCAACCAATCACGGCCGGTTGTGATACAGCCAACTTAACTAAGAAATACATTTGATGATAGAATTCTCCCCCTACCCTCCTTCTAGGCAAGTCTATTGTCCAGCTATCTGCTAATAGCCATAATGGCGCTGTACAACGTGACCGTGTGTGTTTGAAAGAGTATTTTCCAGTAAGCAACCATTTAACAACAGTGCACCAGTACCTTCATTCGACAACTCCATAATGAAATAAACATCAGCATTTTGAAAGAGCATTTTTATAATTATTTTATTAACGAAAGCATAAAGATGTCATTATTAGTTACATTGTTTAAGTTTGAATGTGCAGACTGGAACTAAGAAAACCTTAGTGTAACAACAGTTTTAGTAAGTAATACTGAAGTCGTGCACAATTATCAGTTTCTATTTAGGTTTATGTCGCCCATTCATTATCAGTTAGAGACACAGTAGGACCCAAAAGCGTAATCGGTGCTCTAACTCCCCCTTGCGCTGGTCTGGAGCAATGAAGTGGTGACGCAGGGTACCGTACTAAACCACAAATTACCTTCAAATCCCGCAGCATAATCACAAGACTTTTAGTGGAGCAACCACCGTATACAGATATTCACAATTATGGATATGAATATCATTCTCTTCATGGTGATGTATCCTGAATAGGTACACAAAAAGGTAGAAATATGCAATAGAAATGTTTTGCATATTTGACTTTTATTCTAGACATTGGCCATTATTCTAATGAGCTCCACCCCCAAACAAGACCATATTTGGTCCGGACCAGACAAAATCTTAACCAATCATAGACGTTTATGTTTCACAAGTTTTGGACATCACAGTAGAGCACAGTACATACAGTACAGCAGAGCAGAGTTCAGTACAGTCCAGTACAGTATTTTACATTATACTGTACTTTACTCGTGTGCTCTACTAAACGGGCGGCAGGGTAGCCTAGTGGTTAGAGCATTGGACTAGTAATCGGAACGGTTGCAAGTTCAAATCCCCGAGCTGACAAGGTACAAATCTGTCCTTCTGCCCCTGAACAGGCAGTTAACCCGCTAGGCCGTCATTGAAAATAAGAATTTGTTCTTAACTGACTTGCCTAGTTAAATAAATTACAGTAATAAAAACTGTACTGTTCTCTACTGTACTGGTGAAACATAGACATCTACGATTTGGTCTGACCAAATTTCAACTACCTTTCACCATCCATGGACATCAGGTGTCTGTCAGTGCTCAGTGGGTGAAGACGCTTGTTAGAGTAAATGGAAAGAGGGTAGGTGTCAGCAAGAACCGGGAGCGGTGACATTAACTGGAGAGAGAGAGAGGTCATGAACAGATGAGCTCCTGCATTTTTCAGCATGTTCTTAAAAAAAGATAGATAAACTTGGATTTTTTTGTCAGGGACATATCTAGGATATATTCCACTTCCTCTACAACATAACCTTCACTCCAAATCAAAACTCAAAACCTACAACCTGATTTTGGACAGAATTACGGAATCACCTGGAAGGCTTACAACTACCAAAGATTATTATTGCAAATGCTCTGGAAAACAACAGAAACCTGAAAACAACATCCAACCTGGAACTGAGTGAGTAATGTTTAGTCTGAAGCTATACTTCATTTCCAAAAGCCAAGAAGAAAAAGACTTCATAAGGACTGAATGCTAAATTAAGGCTACCAAGCATGATACAACTTCAATTAGCACTGACGTGTCAAGTGAGAGGTGTCAAAGCACTTGAGCCCAGCAATGGCAGGAGAGTCGCACAGTCTACTCCAACCAAATCAAGGCCTTAGAAGCTGCCGCCCACTGTTCAGAGGTAATTAAAATACAGTATCTTGTTTATGTAAAGAATGATAAGACACAAAAAGAGCACAAAATGAAGCTACTTATGGAAAATCAAGAGACACTTTTTGCTGACTATTATAAAAATGGGAACATCAGCAACCTCATCTTCCACACAGACCATCCCCTGGCATGGCACAGTGCTATATTAGCACACTACCCCTCTGTTAAAATGGGGGGGGGGGGGGTGTTACCGAGGGGTGGAAACTCAGGATACTAGACAACGAGGACTCTGAGTCAGCTAATATAAATATCTCTAAGTCTGGAACAGTATTAGTACAGGGCAACCCCAAACAGTTGTAGCTGGACTTTCACCTAATCAAAGAATTCGCTCAGCAGGAGAAGCTCTCCCTTGAGAAAGATACCCCCACCCCGAGCAGGTCAGACCAGACCTCTTCATTATATAACCCCACAGAAGAGAAACCCCAAGCGGAAAGTCAACCTCCCAGCACTGAGTACTACTGTACTACTCCCTCATTGAAATGGAGCTGGAGGTGGAGAGAGACATATCTGCACTCTGGACTGTGGTGACACAACTTCAACAGGAGAAAAAGCAGGAGCAGGAGAAGAACAGAGCACTAGAGAGGATCAGACTGCTGGAGGAGAGGGTAAGGGAGATGGCGTGTGACAAAGAACAACCCACTGGAGAAGTGGCCACCCCCACAGAGAAGCCAGCAGAACAGCCCACCTCAGCTCCCGACAAAAGTGTCGACACCACAGCAGAAAAGTCCACCCCAGAACCTAATCATTGTGTCGACATCACAGCAGGACAGACAAATGAAGAACCCCAAGCCCAGAGGATCTGACCCCCTCTGAGCGCTGACCCTGTCAGCCACCCTGATAGCCAACCTGATACCCTCAGCACACAGGGGGACAAGCACCTGCCATTTGCCCCCCTAGGCACAACTATGATAACATAACCAACAAAAACGGGTCACAACTCCTGCAGCTCTGTCGCACGCTGGGTATGTACATAGTCAATGGTAGGCTTCGAGGGGACTCCTATGGTAGGTACACCTATAGCTCATCACTTGGCAGTAGTACTGTAGACTACTTTATCACTGACCTCAACCCAGAGTCTTTCAGAGTGTTCCCAGTCAGCCCACTGACACCCCTATCAGATCACAGCAAAATCACAGTCTACTTGAGCAATTCTCATCAAAGCCAAAGGAACTGAGTAATATTAAGTAATGCTAATAATGGAAAGAATGTAGTGTGGAAACCTACCAAAAAACAATTAGGCTACAACAAGTTCAATCCCTTTTAGACAACTTCCTGCACAAAACATTCCACTGTAATAGTGAAGGTGTAAACTTGGCAGTAGAAAATCTTAACAGTATATTTGACCTCTCAGCTTCCCCAGCAAATCGAAAAATTTCAAACAGAAAACCAAAGAAAATGAACAACAATGACAAACGGTTTGATGAAGAATGCAAAAACCTAAGAAAGAAATTGAGAAACCTGTCCAACCAAAAACATAGAGAACCAGAAAACCTTAGTTTACGCCTTCACTATGGTGAATCACTAAAACAATACAGAAACACTAACCCAAGATGGCGGACTGAACACAGCTATGTGGACCACCTCAAGATAAAAACGTAATATTCAATGTCGTTAAGTTAGACTAAATATTAGCACTACACAATCTGGTGGGTAATAACCTTCAATCTGGATAACACCACAAAACAAATCATAAGACTAGAGAAATTTATCGACAAATATTACAAAAACAAGCAACATCCAAACATGGAGAGTAAGACAGGGGAACCTATTTTAAAACGAAAAGAATGACTCTTCTACAGACACAGACAATGTAATATTTTCACCACCGGGAATGGTAAAGGCCGAAACCGATCTGTTAAAATCAATAAATTACAAAGTAACTCCTAATGTAAAGGAGTTGAAGGCCAGCCTCGAGATGAGTGACACGAAAGCTGCGACATTGGAGAAGGACACAAACAAGCTAAAAGGGACAGTCAATAAGATTGAAACCGAAGTTAATGAACTTAAAAAGGAGAACATCGTTCTGAGAGAAGCCTTACTTGACGTACAGACTAGATCCATGAGAGAGAATCTGGTACTTACAAGTCTCCAAGAGAAAGAAGGAGAAGTTCCTGAGTCTGTAGTTAGAGAGTACCCCCTTACAGCACTTCAGATCCCACATGAAGCTATCAACAAAATCCAACCCGAACGTGTACACCGCTTCGGACAGAGAGGGCAGAGGTATGAACGCCCAATCGTTGCCAAATTTGCTTTCTTTAAAGATAAAATAATGGTTAAAAGACTGGGTAAAAGACTTGTTTCACAAAAATAGGCATGAGTGACCAGTTCCCGAAGGAAATTGCAGAACGGCGTAAAGTTCTGTGTCCAATTTTCAAGGAAAATATATTGAAAGGGAAACGCGTAGCTCTCGTGGTTGATAAACTGCATATTGATAACCAGTTGTTCAGAGACAAAGACTACTCCATGGCTATTAAAACATTCTCAGAGGCAAATAATGAAACACACAATTCTATCCCTGTTATAGATCGTAAAAATACAACCCACATTTACATTTAAGTCATTTAGCAGACGCTCTTATCCAGAGCGACTTACAAATTGGTGCATTCACCTTATGACATCCAAGATTGTAGGACTGCCGGGGTGTTAAGCATATCCCAGTTTAGGTCACCTAACAGAACAAACTCTGAAGCTAGATGGGGAGCGATCAATTCACAGATGGTGTCCAGGGCACAGCTGGGAGCTGAGGGGGGTCGGTAGCAGGCGGCAACAACCCAAAACATATCGCTTTTCTATCTATCTTCAAATATAACTAATTGGAACACTAAAGCACTAATTCAACATGGTGGAGATAAAAACACAGTAAACAGAAGGCACAGTATGTGTGGATGGATGGTGTGGTGTGTGTCTTTTGGTGTTTGGAAAAGTGTAGCGTTGAATGAGAAAGGAAATGGTTGCATATCCCAGAACCAATGTATTTCTGTGAGCAGGGGTTGTGAGAGAGCTTGCACTGTTGTGCAGATGAGGGATATACATTTTATAATGAATTATACATCTTATTTATGTATTTATTGTCCTATCATGGTGGAACAGTGTTTTAAAATAAATTATACATCTAATTTCTTTATTTATGGTCCTATATTGATGGAACGGTCCACAACCCTATACCCTAGACACCCACCTGAACGGCCCAAATACTAAGGAGAAGTCCCTATCTGTTTTATGAGTCTGCTGTAAGCGGCCTGTACGCAGCCAAAATACGGTCAGAGACCTTCTAGAGCAGCACCGCCCCCTCAAGATTCTGAACCTGCTTGGCAGGGTTGGTCCTGCAAAGTCAGAGCCCCCTGATGGGAGAAAATATACAAGGAAATTCTCAAAGCTGCTAATGAGAACCTTGACGACCTTGTACCTAGCCGGTGAGGATTCCGGTGGGGTGCCCCCACCCAGGCAGTGGCAGTGCTGGCAACACCTGCTGCAGTAAGCCATGGGGGGGGGCTTCTCCTGCTGAGCGAATTCTTTGATTAGGTGATTCAGAGAGGGGGCATATTATTGTGGCACAAAATCAAAGGTCTGACTGCACAGAGATGCTTGGGAATATGGTTACTACGGGGGACCATGTTGTGGGTGTTTCAGGAGAAAGGGGGTATATCTGACCTCCGTCACCTAGGACGTGACAATGGTTAATCAAATCTCCCCAGTTCTGGCCATTTTTAAAATCAGTTTTGCAGGCCTTCTCAAACAGCTGCAACTGTATACGTATTCGTAAATCAAGACCTTTGAGTTAGGCTCTGGGATGGTGCAACTTTTGAGAATCTGTCTATGGTTGTTGTGAGGGAAAGGGGTAGAGTGTGTGTGTGTGTGTGTGTGTGTGTGTGTGTGTGTGTGTGTGTGTGTGTGTGTGTGTGTATCCCACAACTGTTGCGAGGGAGTTAAAGATGTTAGGGACAATATAGGATGATTCACAGTAATTGTTTGCTAATATAATAATTGCTTGCCATAATGTAATTTTGGTAATGGCGAGACTGGTGAGAGGTAAAAATCCTTTGCATAAATTGCCTACATTACTACAAATATTCATAGCTAATTATATATAATACAAATCAAGTTGAGGGAGATGGAAATGCATTTGGCGGTTGATCTGCTTCTGTTCGGTGGCACTGTATGCTCTTTTCGGGAAAAAATGGGTCCCAGTCTCTCCGGGGCCATGGGATCCGAGGGGGTGGTCCGAGGGGGTGGTCTGCCGGGCATTGGGATGACAACCCAACTCGGGATGAGGAGGGCTATTAGTGGGTGGAACAGCGGGGACCAATTGGAGGTTTACTTAGTAGCAATGCAAATATCATGGTACAGCTACTATATAGACACGCAATCATTATGTTACTTTTTTAATGCTATGTTTACAAACATATATTTTGATAAATAGAATTGAAACTTGTGTCATTATGGTAAAGTGGTGAAATAAGTATAGCCAGTTATCTGCTAAGCCATTACAATTACAAGAAAAGACAATCAATATTTACCTGGCTAAAAGAGAAGGAATATAATATATGTTGTTTACAGGAATCTCATTCAACAATTCTAGATTAAGTTGTGGAAAAGGGACTGGGAGGGGTTGTTTCTCCCATGGGCCAAGACATTCAAAAGGGGTGATGATATTAATTAACCGTCATTTTGATCTAAATGCGCAAATTGTCCAACCAGATCATCAAGGTACAGTAGATTAATTATTTTAAATATGTTATTGGACAATAAACAGATATGGCTTATTAACCTATACGATCCAAATAATGATGATCCAAGCTTCTTTGAAAATAGTTATATAAGAATTGATCAACTCTACAAGCAACACTAGACTCTATTATTATGGTGGGGGATTTTAATAGGGTTTTAAATACCTCCATGGACTGTAAAGTAAATCACACTACAAACTATCACCCTCAGACACTTAAGGAAATCATGAATGTCATGGATATATTGGAATTAGTGGATATTTGGAGGCTTAAATACCCTCACCTAGTGAGATATACATGGCGGAGGCTTAATCAAGCTAGTCGTCTTGATTACTTTCGGGGACAGAATGTGGTCGGATCATCACATAATTGGCATATATATATATATATATATATACTGCTTAAAAAAAAGTGGACAGTTTGATTTCACAGAAGTGTGATTGACTTGGAGTTATTGTGTTGTTTAAGTGTTCCCTTTATTTTTTTGAGCAGTGTATATATATACTACTCTTACAGAATTTCCACGTGGGCGAGGATATTGGAAATGTAATCAAAGCCTACTGGATGGTAACTTGTTTTTAACTAGGACAGAAGAATTTATAACTTACTTTTCCCGACATAACATAGGTACAGCAGATCCCCTTATCGTATGGGACACTTTTAAATGTGCCTTTTAGAGGCCATGCAATTCAGTACTCATCTAGAAAACTAAAGCAATTTAGTTTTGCTGTCCCCAGTCCACCTGGCCTTGCTGCTGTTCCAGTTTCAACTGTTCTGCCTGCGGCTATGGAACCCTGACCTGTCCACCGGACGTGCTACCTGTCCCAGACCTGCTGTTTTCAACTCTCTAGAGAACGTAGGAGCGGTAGAGATACTCTTAATGATCGGCTATGAAAAGCCAACTGACATTTACTCCTGATTATTATTTGACCAAGCTGGTCATTTATGAACATCTTGGCCATGTTCTGTTATAATCTCCACCCGGCACAGCCAGAAGAGGACTGGCCACCCCTCATAGCCTGGTTCCTCTCTAGGTTTCTTCCTAGGTTTTGGCCTTTCTTTAGGGAGTTTTTCCTAGCCACTGTGCTTCTACACCTTCATTGCTTGCTGTTTGGGGTTTTAGGCTGGGTTTCTGTACAGCACTTCGAGATATTAGCTGATGTACGAAGGGTTATATAAAATAAACTTGATTTGATTAGATCAAAATAGTTCATATTAACAAAGGAAATTGAAGGACTAACAGTACAGTTAGATAGCAATAAAAACTGTACCATAGAGGCACAGAATAAGTCAGAGGAAAAACAAATGGAGGAACTTATTCAAGAAAGATCCAGTGTAATATATTATAAAAAATAAAGCGAACTGGATGGAATATAGGGAAAAATGCAGCAAATCATTTTTCAATCTTCAACATAGAAATGCTACCAAAAAAATTTATTGAAACTTGTTACAAATGATGGAGTCACGCATGATTCACCGAATGATATTTTGAAAGAGGAAGTACTTTAAGAATATGTTTTCGTTTCAGTCTCCTCCATCTCCACTAACCGAAGCTAATTGTATGGATTTTTTTCTATTAATAATGTAAAATTAACATCTGCACAGAAAGACTCATGTGAAGGCCAAATTACAGAGGAGGAACTTCTTGATTAAATTAAAACATTTAAGTCTGGGAAAAACTCCAGGGCTGGATGGCATACCAGTGGAAGTATACCAAACTTTTTTTTGATATACTCAGAGGTCCATTATTAGCATGTTTTAACCACTCCGATATAAAAAGGTAGATTATCAGACACGCAACAAGAAGGTATGACTTCATTATTACTGAAACAGGATCCAAAGTGGTATATATAAAAATCCAGTCCATTTTAAAAAATTGGAGGCCTCTTACACTTTAGTGTTGTGATGCAAAGATTCTAGCTAAATGCTTGGCGCTTAGAATTAAAAAAGGTATTGTCATATATTATTCATCCTAATCAGACAGTTTTTTTTAAACATTGACGATATATTGGAGATAATATAAGACAAGTACTGGAAACAATAGAAAACTATGAAATATCGGGGAAACCAGGCCTGGTTTTCATAGCTGATTTGGAAAAGGCTTTTGATAAAGTATGACTGGAGATTATACAGTTGAAGTCGGAAGTTTACATACACCTTAGCCACATACAATACAACTCAGTTTTTCACATTTCCTGACATTTAATCCGAGTAAAAATGCCATGTCTTAGGTCAGTTAGGATCACCACTTCATTTTAAGAATGTGAAATGTCAGAATAATAATAGAGAGAAGGATTTATTTCAACTTGTATTTCTTTCATCACATTCCCAGTGGGTCAGAAGTTTACATACACTCAATTAGTATTTGGTAGCATTGCCTTAAAATTGTTCAACTTGGGTCAAATGTTTTGGGTAGCCTTCCACAAGCTTCCCACAATAAGTTGGGTGAATTTTGGCCCATTCCTCCTGACAGAGCTGGTGTAAATGAGTCAGGTTTGTAGGCCTCCTTGCTCGCACTCGCTTTTTCAGTTCTGCTCACAGATTTTCTATGGGATTGAGGTCAGGGCTTTGTGATGGCCACTCCAATACCTTGACTTTGTTGTCCTTAAGCCATTTTGCCACAACTTTGGAAGTATGCTTGGGGTCATTGTCCATTTGGAAGACCCATTTGCGACCAAGCTGTAACTTACTGACTGATATCTTGAGATGTTGCTTCAATATATCCACATCATTTTCCTCCTCATAATGGCATCCATTTTGTGAAGTGCACCAGTCCCTCCTGCAGCAAAGCACCCCCACATCATGAGGCTGCCACCCCCGTGCTTCACGGTTGGGATGGTGTTCTTTGGCTTGCAAGCCTCCCCCTTTTTACTCCAAACATAATGATGGTCATTATGGCCAAACAGTTCCATTATTGTTTCATCAGACCAGAGGACATTTCTCTAAACAGTACAATCTTTGTCCCCATGTGCAGTTGCAAACAGTAGTCTGGCTTTTTATGGCGGTTTTGGAGCAGTGGCTTCTTCCTTGCTGAGCGGCCTTTCAGGTTATGTCATTATAGGACTCGTTTTACTGTGGATATAGATACTTTTGTACCTGTTTCCTCCAGCATCTTCACAAGGTCCTTTGCTGTTGTTCTGGGATTGATTTGCACTTTTTGCACCAAAGTACGTTAATCTCTAGGAGACAGAATGAGTCTCCTTCCTGAGCGGTACGACGACTGTGTTTATACTTGCGTACTATTGTTTGTATAGATGAACGTGGTACCTTCAGGTGTTTGGAAATTGCTCACAAGGATGAACCAGACATGTGGAGGTCTACAATTTCTGGCAGATTTATTTTGAGTTCCCCATGATGTCAAGCAAAGAGGCACTGAGTTTGAAGGTAGGCCTTGAAATACATCCACAGCTACACCTCCAATTGACTCAAATGATGTCATTTAGCCTATCAGAAGCTTCTAAAGCCATGACATAATTTTCTGGAATTTTCCAAGCTGTTTAAAGGCACAGTCAACTTAGTGTATGTAAACTTCTGACCCACTGGAATTGTGATACAGTGAAATAATCTGTCTGCAAACGATTGTTGGAAAAATTACCTGTGTCATGCACAAAGTAGATGTCCTAACTGACTTGCCAAAGCTATAGTTTGTTAACAATAAGTTTATGGAGTGGTTGAAAAACGAGTTTCAATGACTCCAACCTGTGTATGTAAACTTCCGACTTAAACTGGGGGATACAATCTTCCCAGCTCTGTAGATTTGCTGCAAGCAGACAGAGTCATTAGATGATTTATTTTGGTACTTTCCATATGTAGCTCGTTTTTGGTCACAGGTCCAGGAATGGCTGAAGAATTGCAACATTTACCTAGAACTAACGCTGCAGATAGCAATACTGGGTGATTTGAAAAGTCATAATCGATCAATAATGTAATATAATAACTATTTTAGAATTGTTATTTATTTAAATGTACAATCTGTAGAAGCTATGAAAATAGAAAGGTCCAGTACTTTTGTGAAGCATCATGGCAAATAGAAAACCAAAATGGATGGTGTTAAGAAGATAGATGGGAGGGGTTGAATGGAGCTGAAGGATGGGACTAATAACAACAAGATAACCAATGTAAAACATATGGGGTTTGTAAAAATATATATAGGTTCAGATATTGTGTGAAATAGCACAGTTACAAATAGCACTGGATGGACATCAGAAATAGAGGAAGGACTTTTTTTTTATAAAATAGATTGTGTCTGTAAAATGTGTATAAACTGAAGGTAGAAGCCTAAGTGTTATATTATTGTTTATTATTTTACTCCATTTGGGGGAGGGGTGGAAGGGTTTGCGGGGAATAATAACGGTATATTCAACAACAAAAAATGTATATGCATGTACAGTGGGGCAAAAAAGTATTTAGTCAGCCACCAATTGTGCAAGTTCTCCCACTTAAAAAGATGAAAGAGGCCTGTAATTTTCATCATAGGTACACTTCAACTATGACAGACAAAATGAGAAAAAAAAATCCAGAAAATCATATTGTAGGATTTTTAATGAATGTATTTGCAAATTATGGTGGAAAATAAGTATTTGGTCACCTACAAACAAGCACGATTTCTGGCTCTCACAGACCTGTAACTCTTTAAGAGGCTCCTCTGTCCTCCACTCGTTACCTGTATTAATGGCACCTGTTTGAACTTGTTATCAGTATAAAAGACACCTGTCCACAACCTCAAACAGTCACACTCCAAACTCCACTATGGCCAAGACCAAAGAGCTGTCAAAGGACACCAGAAACAAAATTGTAGACCTGCACCAGGCTGGGAAGACTGAATCTGCAATAGGTAAGCAGCTTGGTTTGAAGAAATCAACTGTGGGAGCAATTATTAGGAAATGGAAGACATACAAGACCACTGATAATCTCCCTCGATCTGGGGCTCCACGCAAGATCTCACCCCGTGGGGTCAAAATGATCTCAAGAAGGGTGAGCAAAAATCTCAGAACCACACGGGGGACCTAGTGAATGACCTGCAGAGAGCTGGGACCAAAGTAACAAAGCCTACCATCAGTAACACACTACGCCGCCAGGGACTCAAATCCTGCAGTGCCAGACGTGTCCCCCTGCTTAAGCCAGTACATGTCCAGGCCCGTCTGAAGTTTGCTAGAGAGCATTTGGATGATCCAGAAGAAGATTGGGAGAATGTCATATGGTCAGATGAAACCAAAATATAACTTTTTGGTAAAAACTCAACTCGTCGTGTTTGGAGGACAAAGAATGCTGAGTTGCATCCAAAGAACACCATACCTACTGTGAAGCATGGGGGTGGAAACATCATGCTTTGGGGCTGTTTTTCTGCAAAGGGACCAGGACGACTGATCCGTGTAAAGGAAAGAATGAATGGGGCCATGTATCGTGAGATTTTGAGTGAAAACCTCCTTCCATCAGCAAGGGCATTGAAGATGAAACGTGGCTGGGTCTTTCAGCATGACAATGATCCCAAACACACCGCCCGGGCAACGAAGGAGTGGCTTCGTAAGAAGCATTTCAAGGTCCTGGAGTGGCCTAGCCAGTCTCCAGATCTCAACCCCATAGAAAATCTTTGGAGGGAGTTGAAAGTCCGTGTTGCCCAGCAACAGCCCCAAAACATCACTGCTCTAGAGGAGATCTGCATGGAGGAATGGGCCAAAATACCAGCAACAGTGTGTGAAAACCTTGTGAAGACTTACAGAAAACGTTTGACCTCTGTCATTGCCAACAAAGGGTATATAACAAAGTATTGAGATAAACTTTTGTTATTGACCAAATACTTATTTTCCACCATAATTTGCAAATAAATGTATTAAAAATTCTACAATGTGATTTTCTGGATTATTTTCCTCATTTTGTCGGTCATATTTGAAGTGTACCTATGATGAAAATTACAGGCCTCTCTCATCTTTTTAAGTGGGAGAACTTGCACAATTGGTGGCTGACTAAATACTGTTTTGCCCCACTGTATTTATATAGCCCTTCTTACATCAGCTGATATCTCAAAGTGCTGTACATAAACCCAACCTAAAACCCCAAACAGCAAGCAATGCAGGTTTGGGGAAAGGCCAAAACCTAGGAAGAAACCTTGAGAGGAACCAGGCTATGATGAATTATTCTTATTCATATGCTTTTATAATTTTTTTCAGCCACGATTGGTGGCTGACTAAATACTTTTTTGCACCACTGTATGTATATATGCATGTATGTATGCATGTATGCATGCATGCATGCATGCATGCATGTATGTATGTATGTATGTATGTATGTATGTATGTATGTACATTACCCAAAAAGTATATGGGGATTGGAAATTATGCAGACAGTTACATTGATGGAAGCAACAATCTATCTGCAATATTAAAGCTGATCCACCCCTTAAAAAAACTAAACAGAAATACACTACGGAAAAAGAAGGAACAGCACGTCAGAAATCAGCTCAATGTAAATTAATAATCCATAGACTAACCACTTCTGGGAAAATTGGAAAACACTAAACAACTACAAAGATTTATCTATCCAAAATGGAGATGTATGGGTAAACCACTTCTCCAATCTTGTTGGCTCTATAACAAAGCACAAATAGCAAAAACATGTACATGATCAAATACAAAATCTTAGAATCAACTATTAAAGACTACCAGAACCCACTGGATTCTCCAATTACCTTGAATCAACAACAGGACAAAATTAAAACCCTCCAACCCAAAAAGGCATGTGGTGTTGATGGTATCCACAATGTAATGATAAAATATACAAACAACAAATTCCAATTGGCTATACTAAAACTCTTTAACAGCAGCATTCGGGCATCTTCCCAAATATTTGGAACCAAGAACTGATCACCCCAATCCACAACAGTGGAAACAAATTAGGACCCCAATATCTACCTTGGGATATGCGTCGACAGCAACCTTGGGAAAATCCTCTGCATTATCATTAACAGCAGAATCATACATTTCCTCAGTGAAAACAATGTACTGAGCAAATATCAGATTGGCTTATTACCAAATTATCATGCAACAGACCACGTTTTGACCCTGCACTAATTGACAAACAAACAAACCAAAACAAAGGCAAAGTATTCTCATGCTTTGTTTATTTCAAAAAAGAATTTGACTCAATTTGGCATGACGGTCTGCCATACAAAATTGATGGAAAGTGATGTTGGGGGAAAAACAAACAACATTGTAAAATGCATGTACACAAACAACAAGTGTGAGGTTAAAATTGGCAAAAAACACACATTTCTTCCCACAGGGCCGTGGGGTGAGACAGGGATGCAGCTTAAGTCCCACCCTCTTCAAAATATATATATATATCAACGAATTGGCGAGGGCACTAGAACAGTCTGCAGTGCCCGTCCTCACCTTACTAGAATCTGAAGTCAAATGTCTACTGTTTGCCGATGATCTGGTGCTTCTGTCACCAACCAAGCAGGGCCTACAGCAGCAGCTAGATCTTCTGCACAGATTCTGCCAAACCTGGGCCCTGACAGTAAATCTCAGTAAGACCAAAATAATGGTGTTCCAAAAAAGGTCCAGTCACCAGGACCACAAATACAAATTCCATCTAGACACCTTGGCCTAAACATCAGCACCACAGGTAACTTCCACAGAGCTGTGAATGATCTGAGAGACAAGGCAAGAAGGGCATTCTATGCCATCAAAAGGAACATAAAATGTGGCATACCAATTAGGATCTGGCAAAAAATACTTGAATCGGTTATAGAACCTGTTGCCCTTTATGGTTGTGAGGTCTGGGGTCCACTCACTAACCAAGAATTCACAAAATGGGACAAACACCAAATTGAGAATCTGCATGCAGAAATCTGGAATAATATCCTCCGTGTACAATGTAAAACACCAAATAATGCATGCAGAGCAGAATTATGCTGATACCTGCTAATTGTGAAAATCCAGAAAAGAGCCGTTAAATTCTACAACCACCTAAAAGGAAGCGATTCCCAAACCTTTCATAACAAAGCCATCACCTACAGAGAGATGAACCTGGAGAAGAGTCCCATAAGCAAGCTGGTCCTGAAGCTCTGTTCACAAACACAAACAGACCCCACAGAGCCCCAGGACAGCAACACAATTAGACCGAACCAAATCATGAGAAAATTAAAATAATAATTTCCAATGTGTCAAGTAATTAACAAAAAAACAGAGCAAACTAGAATGCTATTTGGCCCTAAACAGAGTACACAGTGGCAGAAAACCTGACCACTGTGACTAACACAAACTTAAGGAAAGCTTTGACTATGTACAGACTCAGTGAGCATAGCCTTGCTATTGAGAAAGGCTGCCCAAGGCAGACCTGGCTCTCAAGAGAAGACAGGCTATGTGCTCGCTGTCCACAAAATGAGGTGAAAACTGAGCTGCACTTCCTAACCTCCTGCCAAATGTATGATGATATTAGAGACACATATTTCCCTCAGATTACACAGATCCACAAAGAATTAAAAAACAAACCAGATTTTGATAAACTCCCATATCTACTGGGTGAAATACCACAGTGTGCCATCACAGCAGAAAGATTCGTGACCTGTTGCCACAAGAAAAGGGCAATCAGTGAAGAACAAATACCATTGTAAATACAACCCATATTAATGTTTATTCATTTTCCCTTTTGTACTTTAACCCTTTGCACATCGTTACAACACTATATATATCCACATAATATAACATTTGTAATGTCTTTATTCTTTTGGCACTTCTGTGAGTGTAATGTTTACTGTTCATTTTTTTATTGTGTATTTCACTTTTGTACGTTATCTACTTCACTAGCTTTGGCAATGTTAACATATGTTTCCCATGCCAATAAAGCCCCTTGAATTGAAAGAGAGTGGCAGAGGGAGGGGTTGTCCAGACTGTTTTCGGTTGTGACCACCAGATGACAGAAAGAAAACAGTTATGAGCTGAACATAAGATTGTCAGTGGAATGGAGGACAGATGCAGGTGTCACGTCCACTCCTGCTCTCCCTCGCCGGTGCTTGACGTCGCCGGACTACTACCCACCGGTCCTGGCAACCCATCCTTACGCACACCTGCCAACCTTCATTACGCACACCTGTGCCTCATTAGGCACACCTGGACACACCATCACCTCCCTGATTACTTCCCCTTTATATAGCACTCCGTTGTTATCGCCCACCAGGTACTATTGTTAACGTTTCCATGTTTAATAGCTTTTCTTATTTTGTATCGTTCATGTTCTTCGTCATTAAACTCAAACTGCACTTGCTTCCTGACTCCCTGCATCTACATTACAGCAGGTGACCCAACTGTAGTTTATGACTAATACGATTTCCCCATTGTAGCCAGTTCAATTGCAGTAATTACGTATATAGATTTTATATAATTTTTTGGCTAATTCCATTACCGATTTGGTAAAGTTTCAATCACTTAATAATTAATAAACAAACTTCATATTGTGTTTTGATGCATTTCTAACCTTATGCCTTTTTCTTTTTGACCAAAAACAAAGCCATTGCTTATTCCAAATTTTTTGGACAGAAAATGGTTGAAAAAAATAAAAAATAAAATAAATAAATATATATACAGTGGGGAGAACAAGTATTTGATACACTGCCGATTTTGCAGGTTTTCCTACTTACAAAACATGTAGAGGTCTGTAATTTTTATCATAGGTACACTTCAACTGTGAGAGACGGAATCTAAAACAAAAATCCAGAAAATCACATTGTATGATTTTTAAGTTATTAATTTGCATTTTATTGCATGACATAAGTATTTGATCACCTACCAACCAGTAAGAATTCTGTCTCTCACAGACCTGTTAGTTCTTCTTTAAGAAGCCCTCCTGTTCTCCACTCATTACCTGTATTAACTGCACCTGTTTGAACTCGTTACCTGTATAAAAGACACCTGTCCACACACTCAATCAAACAGACTCCAACCTCTCCACAATGGCCAAGACCAGAGAGCTGTGTAAGGACATCAGGGATAAAATTGTAGACCTGCACAAGGCTGGGATGAGCTACGGGACAATAGGCAAGCAGCTTGGTGAGAATGCAACAACTGTTGGCGCAATTATTAGAAAATGGAAGAAGTTCAAGATGACGGTCAATCACCCTCGGTCTGGGGCTGCATGCAAGATCTCACCTCGTGGGGCATCAATGATCATGAGGAAGGTGAGGGATCAGCCCAGAACTACACGGCAGGACCTGGTCAATGACCTGAAGAGAGTTGGGACCACAGTCTCAAAGAAAACCATTAGTAACACACTACGCCGTCATGGATTAAAATCCTGCAGCGCACGCAAGGTCCCCCTGCTCAAGCCAGCGCATGTCCAGGCCCGTCTGAAGTTTGCCAATGACCATCTGGATGATCCAGAGGAGGAATGGGAGAAGGTCATGTGGTCTGATGAGACAAAAATAGAGCTTTTTGGTCTAAACTCCACTTGCCGTGTTTGGAGGAAGAAGGAGGATGAGTACAACCCCAAGAACACCATCCCAACCGTGAAGCATGGAGGTGGAAACATAATTCTTTGGGGATGCTTTCCTGCAAAGGGGACAGGACGACTACACCGTATTGAGGGGAGGATGGATGGGGCCATGTATCGCGAGATCTTGGCCAACAACCTCCTTCCCTCAGTAAGAGCATTGAAGATGGGTCGTGGCTGGGTCTTCCAGCATGACAACGTTGTCATGTCGCCTGTATTTTTTTAAATTGACTCTTATATTAGCTTTCATTTGACACCCAATTTGACATGCTCCTACAGTATGAACTTCACGTTGGTGCTCATGGGTCCTTTTAGATGGAAATGCCCTGGGACAATTGATGGTGAAAACAATAAAAACTATGCACTTTGCACCATTTTAACATGTGCGTTCTTGGCCATGGTTCACTTGTATAACTCAATGTTACTTCTCTGGTTAAATAAAATAAATAAAAATATATAGTAGTAGTTTAAGGGTAATAACAAAAACTATGGTGCACATTGTTATAAACTTAGCATTCTATTCATCATTATTGTATCAATTCCGGCAATTTATGGAGATATGGATTTTTGTCCATATCGCCCAACACTAACCACAGCAGAGGTCTGGAAAAGAGGGGATCTTGGAAGAGAAGCGAAACGGGGGATATTGGATGAGTTCACGCCTCCGTTAATTTAGCAGATGGTGCCAGTGTGTTAACGAGTTGGGGGAGGGGTGTGCCATGGTGTCACACATTATGGGATGTGTGTGTGTGTGTGGGGGGGGGGGGGGTTTAAGCAGGGTCCGGCTAGGCGCCAGCCGAAGTGAAGCTTGCTGATGAGTTAAGTGTGCGTTCGTGCATATACTGTACAGTGCATTCTGAAAGTATTCAGTCCCCTTGACTTTTTCCACATTTTGTTACATACAGCCTTATTCTTATTCTGTTTCCCCCCCCTTCAGTCTACACACAATAGCTATATTGCAAAAAGTGTTTTTTAGAAATGTTTGCAAATAGTGAAAAAATATATAATGACATTTACATAAGTATTCAGACCCTTTACCCAGTGAATCACCTTTGGCAGTGATTACAGCCTCAAGTCTTCTTGGGTATGATGCTACAACCTTGGCACACATGTATTTGGGGAGTTTCTCCCAATCTTCTCTGTAGATCCTCTCAGGCACCTTCAGGTTGGATGGGGAGCGTTGCTGCACAGCCATGTTCAGGTCTTACCAGAGATGTTCGATCGGGTTCAAGTCCGGGCTCTGGCTGAGCTACATTGAGACTTGTCCAAAAGACACTCCTGCGTTGTCCTGGCTGTGTGCTTAGGGTCGTTGTCCTGTTGGAAGGTGAATGCTCTGGCGCAGTTTTTTCTGAACATTGCTCCTTTCGTCTTTCCCTTGATACTGACCAGTCTCCCAGTCCCTGCCTCTGAAAACATCCCCACAGCATGATGCCGGCACCACCATGCTTCACCGTAGGAATGGTGCCAGGTTTCCTCCAGACGTGACGGTTGTCATTCAGGCCAAAGAGTTCAATCTTGGTCTTATCAAACCAGAGAATCTTGTTTCTAATGGTCTGTCCTTTAGGTGCCTTTTGGCAAACTCCAAGCGGGCTGTCATGTGCCATAGTTACCATTGGTTTCTTGGTCACCTCCCTGACCAAGGCCCCTTCGCCCCCGATATGCTCAGTTTGGCTGACCAGCCAGCTTTAGGAAGAGTCTTGGTGGTTCCAATTTTCTCCCATTTAAGAACGATGGAGGTCACCGTGTTCTTGGAGACCTTAAATGCTGCAAACATTTTTTGGTACCCTTCCCCAGATCTGTGGCTCGACACAATCCTGTCTCAAGCTCTACAGACAATTCCTTTGAATTTACCACAGGTGGACTCCATTCAAGTTGTAGAATACATCTCAGGGATGCTCAGTGGAAACAAACACCTGAGCTCAATTTTGAATCTCATAGCAAAGGGTCTGAATACTTATGTAAATAAGGTATTACTGTTTTACATTTTTAGCATTTCTAAAAACCTGTTTTCAAATTGTCATTATGGGGTATTGTGTGTAGATTTATGTAGAAAATCAATTTTAGAATAAGGCTGTAACGTACCAAAGTTGAGAAATTCAAGGGGTCTGAATACTTTCTGGATGCAGTGTATGCGCCTGTACCCTTTGAGGCCCCTGTGACTGTTTCAATGACACATCTGGCCCTTTAAATTGTGTTGTAATGATGAGAGCTCCATTAAAAAGTGATAATCAATCCTAATGCACAGCATGCAAAACACATGAAATGTCTTATGGATACAATGTACCGTATATGAAGGAACTCTCACAGAATGTTCTGTGTGGGCATTTAGATTCTTCCTCGAGTTGAATATCATTAGATTATGCTTGGATTTTATAGACAGGTTGGCTGACGACGTCACTAAGATGATGTGTGCACTTCGATGTTTATTCTTTATTTATTTCACCTTTATTTAACCAGGTAGGCAAGTTGAGAACAAGTTCTCATTTACAACTGCGACCTGGCCAAGATAAGGCAAAGCAGTTCGACACATATAACAACACAGAGTTACACATGGAGTAAGCAAACATACAGTCAATAATACAGTAGAAAAACAAGTCTATATACAATGTGAACAAATGAGGTGAGATAAGGGAAGTAGGGCAATAAATAGGAGCTGGTGGCAAAGTAAATACAACATAGCAATTAAAAAAACACTGGAAAGGTAGATTTGCAGTAGATGAATGTGCAGTAGATGAATGTGCAAAGAAGAAATACTGGGGTGCAAAGGAGCAAGATAAATAAGTCAATAAAATAAAAGATGTGACAAGAAGGCATGGGTTGTTATGATACTGAATGGTCAGACAGCTAGCAACAATGACAAGAGGCTGCCTGGTGGGGAATCGCAGGTGGCTCATTTCAGCTCGTTGTACTGCATCTTGTTACTGATACAATGTCTTGTTTTGACTGATGTCATGTCTATGCTAATATGGCACATATTCGCAAGCTGGCTTACCAACCACTGTAACAATATATTTGAGAGACAACAAGTGCTCATTGTGCAAATGTATATAGGTTTTCAATAAACATTGAGACAAAATAGTCGACATGTTCTCAATCTAAGCAAACCCCGTCGGTTTTGCCCCCAAAGTTGCGCACGCATCGGTTTTGTTGCCAAACATTCAACCTGTCTATACAGTGTCGCATACAGGTAGCTGCCAAAATAATGGAAACACTTGAGTAAATGAGGGATACAAAGTGTATTGAAAGCAGGTGATTCCACACAGGTGTGGTTAATTAATTAATTAAGCAATTCATATCCCATCATGCTTAGGGTCATGTATAAAAATTCTGGGCAGGAGATTATTTTATTATGCCCCCATAGGATGGCAATGCCCCCATCCACAGGGCTTGAGTCGTCACTGAATAATTTGATTAGCATGAAAATGATGTAAACCATATGCCATGGCCGTCTGTCAGCAGATCTTAACCCAATTGAACACTTATGGGAGACTCTAGAGCGGCGCCTGAGACTGCGTTTTCCACCACCATCAACAAAACACCAAATGATGGAATTTCTTGTGAAAGAATAGTGTCGCATCCCTCCAATAGAGTTCCTAGACACTTGTAGAATCTACGCTAAGGTGCACTGAAGCCGTTCTGGCTTGTTGTGGCCAAACGCCCTATTAAGACACTTTATGTTGATGTTTCCTTCATTTTGGCAGTTACCTGTATGTGTGTGTTCTCCATCTGATAGACAAGCGAGGGAGCTAGGGTTAAGGTGACCAGGGGTCATAATCAGTGATGGCTATGGCAGAGAGAGAGGGGATACAGACAGACAAACCGCACACTCAAATCTGTGTGTGTTCAGTCAGAGACTGAAAGTAAATCTGCCCACTCTGGGACACCTAGAGAGAGATGAGACAGTCCATTTGTCTCATGTCTGTCAGTAAAGAAGAGTGATGACTTCCCTCTGATCATCAGAGGACCCATGGAGACCGCAGGACTAAGACATCATAAAAACACTGAGGTCCATCAAAACTAACCCCCCCCCACCCCCCACCCACCCACCCACCCAATCAATCAAAAAATGATATCCTTGATCCTTAAATGAACAACTTTCTCAGACCCACAACCATAGCTCAACTTGAAATCTCATAACCACCCCATCACAGCCCCTGCCCTTCTCACACACAGCTGATATAACTCACAGCCACATAGAAACAAAGTGTTGTTGTTTTTTTTAAATTAGGGAAACAAAGTATAACTAGATTAGATTTTTCACTTGTGTAAGCTTTGGTAAAAAAAAATGTTTTGGGATCATATCTGCCTAAACCCTTTCCAGCAAGGCAGTTGGTATTCATTCCAGGAATAACAGTAGAAGTATTGCAGCAGGTAGTGACTGTGGTGATCATCTAAAACGAGCTGGGGGGGGGTCCTTTATATATGCGGTGATGACAAACAGAATGGGTGACATTGGTTCAGCAGGACTCTAAACTAATATCTACACTGGCTTATGTCCAATACACACACAGACACAGACACAGACACAGACACAGACACACACACACACACACACAAATAAAACACACACACACACACACACATGCATACAAACAAGCAAACACACACACACCTCAACACAACAAATAATGACATTCTGAACCCAGCTCACCTCTCTCTCTCTATCTCTCCTTGTTGACCAGTGTTGAAATGGGTAAAGACAGAGATTGTGCGGCTTAGAGCCCAGCCACAAATCCACAAATCCACAGTGGAAGAGAGGAAGTGGAGGAGAGTGGAGGAGAGAAGGGAACCAAAAAAAGAGCCAAATCTGCTTTAGGGTTCAGGAAGGGGTCAGGGATGTAAGGCTTGAGATTCAGACAAAGAGGTCACACAAAACAGAAGATTTAGATTTAAGTATTGGATTTGCCCACAAAAGACTCCAAAATTGCCAGTTCCAACTCTCTGGAAGGCACAATAATAAGCCTATGACTGTTCCTTATTAAGTATGTATTTATATTGTTTCACCTTCCCCAGCTCTTCTATATCTACTACATAAAGTTGTATTATTCTGGTAGATCTCTGACTCTGCAATCCAATAACATGAACAGCTTCTATAGCATAGGCCTATAGAAACACAGAGAGCGCTTCAAACAAGTCACAGCCTACAATTATTTGCACCGTATAAAATCAGTCAAAATGTCTCTTTTCAATTCCCATGTGCTCCAGCTCTATGAATTGCTCTGGATTATGCTAGAGTTGTTGACTCTATAGGTTAGCCTACCTAAACTACAGTATGGGGTTATTTTGAGTAACGTACGTATCATCTAGTTGTTCATACAAAAACGCCTCTCGAAGTTTTCTATGCTTGAGTGCAACCATTAGAACATTCTCGTCAATAACACTGCGCTTCATCATTTGCTAGCGAATAGGCTACCTCAAAATGATATCACTAACCTGCATGCATACCTCTTGCGCTATCCTCAGATGACAGAACTGTTGCGATGGCTATGCGTTGGTGTATCTTCCTTGGCGGGACTATCCCCTTGGCGGAACTTGACCGATCAATCGCTGTGATCAATGATTGGGTTTATCGAATCCCCTATTATTGGTCCCTATAACTTTCTATACCTGTTCCATCTGCCGGTCGACATCGATGTACAGTGGGTACGGGAAGACAGCTGTTCGCTTTCAACCAGTGACTATCATCGCGCTGCGAGCCTTTCACTCTCCTGCGCCCTGAGAGAGAGAGGAGGATATTTGCGAGTACACTACAACCTCTAGTGTTCGCAAATTCAACAGACATTATGGCCCAATCCCAAATAAACCACAGGTGTCAAACTAATTCCACGGAGGGACGATTGTCTGCGTTTTTTTTCGCTCCTCCCTTGTCCTTGATTGGTAAATGAAGGTCACTAATTAATTAGTAAGGAAAAAACTGGAACTTGCAGACACTAGGCCCTCCGTGGAATAAGTTTGACACCCCTGCCCTAGACTCTACTACACCGTATGCATTTGTGGAGATAAGAAAGGCTTCGAAAGGTGTAAGCAATATGTTATTTAGCTCCACTTGCTAACTGATGCGTCACCGTGGGCTAGGTAGAAGTTTCATCATGTTGTTTACGTTTGTCAAATCCTCTGAAATCTCCACAGCGGTCAGGGCAGGGATCATGAATTCAGAGAAGATGGTCAGGGGGGCCTCTTCTCTGCTAAAATCTGGGTAAAATATTGAAAGGAATGTGAGTCTTATTCAGTACATTTAATTATTGCTTGATTTTATTAAGGTGACAATATGTAACTTTTTGGGCGACCTGACCAAATTCAAATAGAAATGTGAGCTATAGATCTATCATTCTCCTTGAAAATAAGTCTAAGAAGCTGTATATCTGTTCTATGTGTGCTATTTCTATGCTTCCCATTCTTAAGTTGTGTTTTTGCATCTTTAACTTTTGGTTTTATACACCAGCTTCAAGCAGCTGAAACAACAATATATTTGGTTATGGAAAATATATTTTACATCAATTTAGATGGAATAACGATTATCTACACCAGGTATTCCTAATCTGGTGTACCCCTGCAATGCCGTCAGGGGTAAACCAAATAAAAATGTGAAAAAGCTGTCTACATACCATCACAGACTGATGCTGGCACTAAGACCGCACTCAATGAGCTGTAGTCCGCCATAAGCAAACAGGAAAACGCTCACCCAGAGGTGGCACTCCTAGACTTTAATGCAGGGAAACTTAAATCCGTCTTACCAAATTTCTATCAGCAACCAAAGGGGAAAAAAACTCTGGACCCACCTTTACTCCACACACAGAGACGCATACAAAGCTCTCCCTCACCCTCCATTTGGCAAATCGGACCATAATTTGATCCTCCTGCTTACAAGCAAAAATTAAAGCAGGAAGCACCAGAGACTCGATCAATAAAAAAGTGGTCAGATGAAGGAGATGCTAAGCTACAGAACTGTTTTGCTAGCACAGACTGGAATATGTCCTGGCATTCTCCGATGGTATTGAGGAGTACACCACATCAGTCATTGGCTTCATCAATAAGTGTATCGATGACGTCGTACCCACAGTGACTATACGTACATACCCCAACCAGAAGCCATGGATTACAGGCAACATCCACACTGAGCTAAAGGCTAGTGCTGCCGCATTCAAGGAGCGGGCCACTGACCCGGAAGCTTATAAGAAATTCACTGCCATTTTCAACCTCTCCCTGTCCGAGTCTGTAATATCAACATTTTAAGCAGACCATCATAGTCCAAGTGCCAAAGAATGCTAAGGTAACCTGCCTAAATGACTTCCGACCTGTAGCACTCACGTCTGTAGCCATGAAGTGCTTTGAAAGGCTGGTCATGGCTTACATCAACACCATTATCCCAGAAGCCCTAGACACACCATCATTTGCATACTGCCCCAACAGATACACAGATGATGCAATCTCTGTTGCACTCCACACTGCCCTTTCCCACCTGGACAAAAGGAACATCTGTGTGAGAATGTTATTTATTGACTACAGCTCAGCGTTCAACACCATAGTGCCCTCAAAGCTCATCAATGAGCTAATGACCCTGGGACTAAACACCTCCCTCTGCAACTGGATCCTGGACTTCCTGACGGGCCGCCCCCACGTGGTAAGGGTAGGTAACAACACATCCGCCATGCTGATCCTCAACACAGGGGCCCCTCAGGGGTGCGTGCTCAGTCCTCTCCCTCGACGTGATCAAGAAAAAGGAGATGATTGTGAACTACAGGAGAAAGAGGACTGGACACACCCCCATTCTCATCGACGGGACTGTAGTGGAGCAGGTTGAAAGCTTCAAGTTCCTTGGTGTCCACATCCCCAACAAACTAACATGGTCCAAGCACACCAGGACAGTCGTGAAGTGGGCACGACAAAACCTATTCCCCCTCAGGAAACTGAAAAGATTTGACATGGGTCCTCAGATCCTCAAAAGGTTTTACAGCTGCACCATCGAGAGCATCCTGACTGGTTGCATCACTACCTGGTATTGAAACTGCTCGGCCTCCGACCGCAAGGCCCTACAGAGGGTACTGCATACGCTCCAGTACAACACTGGGGCAAAGCTTCCTGGCAAGCTGTACCAGAGCACCAAGTCTAAGTCCAAGAGGCTTCTTAACAGATTCTACCCCCAAGCCATAAGACTCCTGAACATCTAATCAAATGGCTACCCGGAATATTTGCATTGCCCCCCGCTGCTGCTACTCTCTGTTGTTGTCATCTATGCATAGTTACTTTAATAAGTCTACCTACATGTGCATTTTACTAACCGGTGTCCCTGCACATTGACTCTGTACTGGTAGCCCCTGTATATTGTCTCGTTATTGTAATTTTACTGCTGCTCTTTAATTACTTGTTACTTTAATTTCTTATTCAAATGAAATCAAATGTACAGTGGGGCAAAAAAGTATTTAGTCAGCCACCAATTGTGCAAGTTCCCCCACTTAAAAAGATGAGAGAGGCCTGTAATTTTCATCATAGGTACACTTCAACTATGACAGACAAAATGAGAAAAAAAATCCAGAAAATCACATTGTAGGATTTTTAATGAATATATTTGCAAATTATGGTGTATAGTTTATAGTTTGTCTCAGTTGTTGAATCTTGTTAAGTTCATACAAATATTTACACATGTTAAGTTTGCTGAAAATAAACACAGTTGACAGTGAGTGGATGTTCCTTTTTTGCTGAGTTTATATCCATATCCATACTGTAATCAGGCCTGAAGGGAACTCAACATCACATTATAGAGAAACAATAACAGGACAAATGTGTCGTGGCACGTGTCCCTCTGTCCCTGTGTCCCCTATGGTCATGATGTCTCTGATCACATATATCTCTGTATTATGCATGGGAATATTTTGGAACAGATTTCCAAAATTAAAACCACTTGGAGCTGGTTTGCTGGTGTTTTGACAGTATTTAATGTCCCCCAAAAAAATGTAAAATAACAAAACAGTTTATATAAAATATAAATAAATTCACCTGCGGGCCAAAGTCGGCCCGCGGGCCACCTGTTGGGGAACCCTGACGTAGGGTCTAAGGGTTGATTTGGAATTTGGTTTGTAAAGCATTTATAGGATGTAGGGTATTAGATCAGTGTGGCTTGCCAGGCTACTAGCCTATAGCCTATGTGGGTGAACTATGATTGTTGACTGTTAGGTTATATTTCCAAATTGTCTAATTTAAAATAGGCTATAGGTCTATTTGTTATGCACGGATATGATTGCAGTGTAATACTGCAATGATCCTCGCTGTATGAGCCATGTTACAATTCCCATTAAGTGAGTTAACCCTCATGCGTATGGTGATGCGTAGGGAGTTTGCCTTTCATGCCAGTGACCTGGTTTCACTTCCCTGTTGTGCTGTTTGCTACATTGGTGGCAGAAGTGGGATGGTGCCCGTGAGGCCATCAGAGAGATGTGTATACGTGAGGAACTTTGTATAGAGGAAGGGGGTAATGTATTAACCTTAACCCAACACCTAAAGAACTCATCTAGAGGTTAAGTTGTTGGCTTGAAAGTTGCTGGACCAGGGTTCGAGTCCCGGTCTGGGTTAGCAGTCTACCCCTTCCTCTAGCCCTGAAGATCTGCAACAAACTAGCAATTTGCGAGGCTGGTACAAAGCCTCATCGTCACACATTCATATAAATCCGACAGTGAATTTAAAAAAAAAACGTACTTCACAAAAATAGTTCATTTTGGACTATATATTTATCTAGTCAAACCTATTGCAGAATTCACTGGTATCTCACAAAACCAGAGGGATAAACAGACCATAGTCTCGAGTTAGGTAGGTTACTGGGATTAGAGATAGTCTATGTGTAATTTGGTCTAGATGAAAGTAGATTTGAAGAGATTAAGGGTGAAATTGTTTCTATAAATGACCTCTCAGCTGTGCTGTCTTCCTATCAAATCCTCTTATGGAAGAACAGTGAAATAAAGAGGTTTACTCTACAACCCTGAACTCAGTCCTGCTGTACAGGAGATAATAGGTCATATCACAGCAAAGGTCATGGCATGTCAGTGTAGAGGCACCCTCTGAGGTGGTTGACAACAAATCAAATGAAAATCTAATTTTATTTGTCACAAACACATGTTTAGCAGATGTTATTGCGGGTGTAGTAATATCTAACAAGCAATATCTAACAATACACACAATCTAAAGTATAGGAATGGAATTAAGAATATATAAATATTTGGATGAGCAATGCTGGAGCGGCATAGACTAAGATACAGTAGAATAGAATAGAATACAGCATATACATATGAGATGAGTAATGCAAAATATGTCAACATCATTAAAGTGACTAGTGTTCCATTATTAAAGTGGCCAGTGATTTTAAATCTATGTATACAGGGCAGCAGCCTCTAACGTGCTAGTGATGGCTATTTAACAGTCTGATGGCCTTGATGTAGAAGCTGTTTTTCACTATCTTGGTCCCAACTTTGATGCACATGTACTGACCTCGCCTTCTGGATGATAACGGGGTGAACAGGCACTGGCTCGTGTGGCTGTTGTCCTTCATGATCTTTTTGGCCTTACTGTGACATCGGGTGCTGTAGGTGTACTGGAGGGCAGGTAGATGCGTTGGGAAGACCGCACCACCCTCTGGAGAGCCCTGAGGTTGCCGGCAGTGCAGTTGCCGTACCAGGCAGCGATACAGCCTGACAGGATGCTCTCAATTGTGCATCTGTAATAGTTTGTGAGGGTTTTAGGTGCCAAGCCAAATGTATTCAGCCTCCTGAGGTTGAAGAGGCACTGTTGCACCTTCTTTATCACACTGTCTGTGTGGGTGGACCATTTCAGTTTGTCAGGGATGTGTACGCAGAGGAACTTGAAGCTTCCACCTTCTCCACTGCGGTACTGTTGATGTGGATATGGGGATGCTCCCTCTGCTGTTTCCTGAAGGCCACGATCATCTCCTTATTTTTATTGACGTTAAGTGAGAGGTTATTTTCCTGGCACCACACTCCCAGGGTCCTCACCTCGTCAATGTTCGTCAATACCGTCTCGTCAATGTTGGTAATCAGGCTTACTACTGTTGTGTCGTCTGCAAACTTGATAATTGAGTTGGAGGGGTGCATGGCCACGCAGTCATGTGTGAACAGGGAGCACAGGAGAGGCTGAGAACGCATCCTTGTGGGGCCCCAGTGTTGAGTATCAGCTTAGTGGAGGTGTTGTTTACTACCTTCACCAACTGGAGGCGGCCCGTCAGGAAGTCCAGTACCCAATTGCACAGCACAGGGTTCAGACCCAGGGCCATGAGCTTAATGATGAGCTTGGAGGGTACTATGGTGTTGAATGCTAAGCTATAGTCAATGAACAGCATTCTTACATAGGTATTCCTCTTTTCCAGATAGGATAGGGCTGTGTGCAGTGCGATGGCGAATGCATCGTCTGTGGATCTATTGGGGCGGAAAGCAAATTGAAGTGGGTCTAGGGTGTCAGGTAAGGTAGAGGTGATATGATCCTTGACTAGTCTCTCAAAGCACTTCATGATGACAGAAGTGAGGGCTACAGGTTGATAGTCATTTAGTTCAGTTACCTTTGCTTTCCTGGGTACAGGAACAATGGTGGACATCTTGAAGCATGTGGGGACAATGCCGCCCAAACGAGGAGAGGGACAGACTTCGGCGGAAGTCGTGACACACTCCAGCCAGCTGGTCTGTGCATGCTATGAGGACACAGCTAGGGATGCTGTCTGGGCCGCCAGACTTGCAAGGGTTAACACGCTAAAATGTCTTACTCACGTCAGCCACGGAGAAGCACAGCCACCAGTCCAGGCCGTGTTGGTGGCACTGTGTTATCCTCAAAGCGGGAGAAGAAGGTGTTTAGCTTGTCCGGAAGCAAGACGTCGGTGTGTGCGACGTGGCTGGTTTTCCCTGTGTGGTCTGTGATTGTCTGTGAACCTGTCACATACGTTTCGTGTCTGAGCCGTTAAATTGCGACTCCACTTTGTCTCTATACTGACGTTTTGCCTGTTTGGTTGTCTGATTGAGAGAATAACTACAATGTTTGTATACAGCCATATTCCCAGTCACCTTGACGTGGTTAAATGCAATGGTTCGTGCTTTCAGTTTTGCGGGAACGCTGGCATCTATCCACAGTTTCTGGTTAGATTAGGTTTTTTATAGCCACAGTGGGTACAACATCTCCTATACACTTCCTGATAAACTCAGTCACCATACCAGTATATTAGTCTATGTTGTTCTCGGAAGCTACCCAGAACATATCCCAGTCCGGGTGATCAAAACAATCTTGAAGCAGGGATTCTGATTGGTCAGACCAGTGTTGAATTGTCCTGAGCACGGGTACTTCCACTTTGAGTTTCTGCCTATAGCAAAATGCTGTCGTGATCTGATTTGCCGAAGGGAGTGCGGGTGAGGACCTTGTCGGCATCCCGGAAGTTGGAGTAGCAGTGGTTGAGTGTTTTAGCAGCCTGAGTACTGCAGTAATTGTGTTAATAGAACTTCGGTACCGTTTTCCTCAAATTTGATATGTTAAAATCCCAAGCTAGAATAAAAGCGGCCTCAGGATATGTGGTTTCCAGTTTATATAAAGTCCAGTGAAGCTCTTTGAGGGCCGTCATGATATCGGCTTGAGGGGGAATATACACGGCTGTGACTATAACCGAAGAGAATTCTCTTGGGAGGTAATACGGTCGGTATTTGATTGTGGGGTATTCTAGGTCGGGTGAACAAAAGGACTTGAGTTCCTGTATGTTATCACAATCACACAATGAGTAGTTAATCATGAAACATACACCCCCACCCTTCTTCTTCCCAGAGAGATATTTATTCCTGTCTGTGCGATGAACTGAGAACCCAATTGGCTGGACCGACTCAGACATTATATCCTGAGAGAGCCATGTTTCCGTGAAACAGAGTATGTTACAATCCCTGATGTCTCTCTGGAAGGAAATCCTCCCCTTGAGCTCGTCAACTTTTTAATCCAGAGACTGAACTTTAGCGAGTAATATACTCGGAAGAGGTGGGGGTGTGTGCGCCTCCTGAGTCGGACTAAAAGTCCACTCGGAGTATCTCTTTTCCGCCGGCGGTGTTTTGGAACAGCCTCTGGAATCAGTTCAATTGCCCTGGAGGGTACGAACAAAGGATCCAATTCGGGAAAGTAGTATTCCTGGTAGTAATGCTGACAATGCTGGTGAGTTACCGTCGCTCTGATATCCAAAAGTTCTTCCCTGCTATATGTAATAACTCAAAGAATGTATGCGGCTAATAATGTAAGAAATAACACATAATAAAACAAAATACTGCAAAGTTTCCTAAGAGCTAAAAGCTAGAATCCGGTTTTCAGGGGAAATGGAAAGAGAGCCTGTGATGCGACTTCCGCTTATTGACGTTAACAAGGTGACACTCAATCATAACTCCTACCCATTTACTGGATTGGTTGAACAGTGTAGAAGAGAATCTCACCAGCATTTTTTTATTTTCTCCTTGTCAGGACCAGGTTGAAACGCTGCTCAGGCATTCTGTAATGTGTCTGTGCATTGTAAACATGCTCTCTCTCACACACAAACACACACACACACAAACACACAGCAGAGAGTGGATGATTTGTTATTGTGAGACAGGGATTCTGGTCTCTCCCCACATCACACCCCCTTCATCCTGGCATTGGACAGCCCACAAATCCGTGTGTGTGTGTGTGTGTGTGTGTGTGTGTGTGTGTGTGTGTGTGTGTGTGTGTGTGTGTGTGTGTGTGTGTGTGTGTGTGTGTGTGTGTGTGTGTGTGTGTGTGTGTGTGTGTGTGTGTGTGTGTGTGTTTGCATCCTTGCATTTGTGCGCACACATGCTTGCATGCCTGTGTGTAGGTGTGTACCGTTACCGCCCCCCACAATAACTTCCAAAATCTTCCAGGCCTTTTCCACTGGTGGTGAGAGATAACCTTTTATGGTTTTATTTTTGGGTAGATCAATCTCTGTTAATAATTTTCCCCCTGAGTACCATTCACCTTCACATAGCAGTCCCAGAGTTGCAGACAGAGCCGGGCTCTAACATGTTTAGACCACTGTCTGTCTGCCTCTTTACTGCAGCAATAAAGTCAGATTGACAGGCCTCGGGGAAAAGGAAGACTGAGCTAGACACAGTTAGCCAACATTAGCCCCAGTAGATAGGCTTCTGGTTTCCGTGGAGAGGCTTTACGAGACTAAACTCAAAGTTCTCTGAGTTATTCGGAAGTTGATTTGATTCTATAGGCCACACCTGCTTTCTACTGATTCTATCTCACTCTACTGACACACACAGAGCCTGGCCTAGGCCTACCTCAAAGCCAAGCATGGGACTTTCCTGATTTTGCTTCAGTAATACATGATTGGTTCAATGATTTTAGGAGGACATGAAGAAATGTGTTGTACTATCCTTGGACATTCTTAATGCACTTACTAATGCACTTCCATGCAGTTTTGTATCTGGATAGGGATCAGCTGGGACTCAGTATACATTAGAGCAGCTGTGGTACCCCTCTGTCCTCCCCCTGACCATTAACCCCATCCTCACCCCTCTGTCCCTCACACCGTCAAGACTGATGCAGCTATTATACTCCATAATTCATCAAAATCCTGCACAAATAATCAACTGTAGCACGGAGGTTATTTAGACAAAAGTTTCACGTGACAATACACACACACACGGGAGTCCCCAGCCGTTCATAAGTCACAGTGTAATTCGGGCCAGCTCTCTCCCTGGTTGAGATGAATGTCACTGCTCCGGGAGTAAATAAGATTCCTAGGCTGTGTTAATATTACCCAGCCGGCTGGAACTGAAACCAATGACTTCTGGGCATTTCTCCTTCTTATCATTTCTGTTTCATAGCACTGTGGAGGGTAATGTTATTGCTGTGCTAAATGGATAGTGTGCGAGGAGGCGAAAGAATGCTAAAAATAAAGAATCGACCCCCTGAGAGGGACGCTAGCTTTGGGTAGAGAGACAGAGCGAGGGAGGGAACAGTGAAAGAATGGAGGGATGGATGGAGGGATAGAGGGAAATAGGCCCACACCTCCGCTTTTGGATTACCCAAACTCAGTAATGTAATCGGATTACATTCAGTCACTTTTAGATTACTTTACCCCTTAAGAGGCATCAGAAGAAGACAAAAATGTATGTTACCAATTGAACGACATCTATTGCAGGATAAATCAATGTTAAAGTTTACCTAGATGTCCATATATGGATGTTACATTTACATTTTTGTAGGCTTCTTCTAACCCATCGCTTTCTACTACATATAATAATACCATTAAATTATATATTTTCATTAAAAACCAAAGTCTTTTAGAATTCCAGTCATTCCAATAAATGCTATACCCCTTAATCTTCAAGAATAGGACATGGAGATATGGAAGTACAGATTAGCCAAATTGTTTTACCTGAGCATGACCCCAAAACTAAGGACTTATTAGCCAGCCCTACTCTGTTGTTTATGATTTTGTTGTCATGGAGGACTGATTGGGCTCATTGATTTGAGTTGAAAAATAAATGCTGTGCTCATGGAATGGCATGCTTTGAGCACTACTGCAAAATGCTATTTACATGTGAAAAAGGTATGCCATATCCTGCATTTGCTATAGGCCTATTGTTTACCTTTTTTGTTGGGGACACGTTGATATATTGATAAGATGCAGCTGTTTTAAATGGACCTGGAGAAATGTAACCACTCTCCGATTAATAGACAGAGCTATGGATACAAGGACTGACCATCCATGATATCAAAATAATTGTTTTAACAATGTTATAAGACTATACAGTGTTTGTTTAAATTGACAATGTAAACATTGGAGAAAAACAAGCTTATGTTTTGTGTTCTCATGGGGTGTGAAAGTTGAACTAAGCTCATGAGACGTTTACAAGTTATATTATTCAAGAATCAATGGATATCTATATAAATCCCAAAATGGATGTAGCAAGTACAGATTGTCCCTTTAAGTTTATCAAAAGTGTACTACTTTGAGCATGTGTCCATTAGGTGTATGGATTGAGCAATAAAAGCCCCACTTTTATTCCATAGGCTGGGATCCGCACTATGCAGCTGTTGCAAGAGTGCACTTTTCACTGGCTGTCCGCTGGTTTCAAAAACAATGATTGATAGGCAGCTTAAACCTCTTGAATTCAACCATTATTGGGTTCAAAAACACATTTAGATTTGTGAACAGCCATCCACAACGACCACAACCCATAAGGCGCAAATAGCTAAATAAGAGAGCAGCAGTGTATTTCACATCAACGAGCTATGTAGATATCAATAATAAGTGATATTCGTATCGCCATAGACTAAACCACTCGATCATCCATACCGCCAAGCGTTTATTCAAGTTAGATCATCTTTGGGTGCTGACAGCAGTCGCACCATTGGAAGACATAGCTTGAACTGTAGCCTACAAAAGCCTATTCTTGCTCTTTTCCCGCGATCCATCAAACGCACTTGGTGCGTCAACATAGTGGTCTCTGACTTGTGGTCAGACTCGCTCAGGTGGAACAAACTTAAACTTGCTCCTTTTTTCAATGCTGATTTGAATGTAATTGAGAAAACAGAGAAGTGTCAAAGATTTTTTTTTTGATAACATCCTTTCTGAATTTAAAAGTAATCCTCGAAGTAATCATCTAGTTTTCAAAAGTATTGGTAATCTGATTACAATATTTTTTGCTGGTAACGTACCAGATTACAGTTACCGTTTTTTTGTAATCCCTTACATGTAACGGGATTACATCATTTGTTACTCCCCAACCCTGTCCATATGGATACCTCTAGCTCCTTGCTAGAATACCATTCCCTCCCTCCATGTACCAAAGTGACCTCCTCAATCAATGCAGATCAATCTGTGAAAGCCTGTGTGTGCAGGAACTCAGATGTCCGAGATTATCAGTCAGTCCATTAACCCAATCAATCAATTAGTGCCCTGTAGGTATTGACCTGTATGAATTCTTCTAATGCAGGGATGGACCACTTTGATAGGGGTGGGGCCACAAAAAATCAAAACTCATGAGGGGCCGCAATGGCTTGTCGATCTGCGTACTCAAATCTCCCCCCGCCCCCCTTTGCAAGCAAAACATTTTAGCAGCCCCCTCGTGACAGCGAAGAGAGAGAAAAAAATTGTTTAAAGTGAATTTCCGGCAATTCTGCACATTTTGCCATGTGGCGTAGAGAAAATGTTGCCATTTTAAAGCAAGTTTGCTGCAATTCTTCTCCTTTTGCCATGGGGTGTAGAGAATGATTTGCAGTTTTACAGCTAATTTCTTGCAATTCTGCACATTTTGCCATAGGATGGATGCAAATGTTTGCAGTTTTCAATATGATAACTGATGATCAATGGGTCCCACCCCGGTTGGTAATTCGACCATGCTTAGATAGCTGGTCGCTAGACTAATTTATCAATCTAAATAAATGTAGCTGACATGGACTAATTGAGGGACTGCTGATGCACAACCAAATATTTTATAATTCTAACTCTCAACAGTAAGTTGAAACCCCGACTGAGCCCCCCCCCCCAAAATAAATTCAGTGGGCCTACAAAAGGGGGGCCAGCAGTTGCCCATCCCTAAGCTAGCTAATAGCTAGTTAAATTTCTCTCACGCTTATAAAGCTAAAAAAATGTGTATACAAAAACAGCATATTATTGATCTGAAAGGTTAGCTGTGTTAGCCCAGTCGCTAGCTTATCCAGTGTCAGTGATACATGTGCTGTCTATCTATGGGAACAACTGTAATCAGTTTGCAAGCAACATTGACAAAATTAATTACATTTTATTAAATTAATCTCATAAAATGTTACCTGTAATGCTCATCTCCTGTAGCCTAATTGTCATCTCCTTATTGTCATACTTTACCTACATTTCAAGGGTTGTATATGCACTAAACTATTTTATATGTCAGCACTTAAAAGGCATGTACAAAATCTGGTATATGGTTTGCCTCATGTTCATTGTCTACTGGTATCAAATTTAAAATTTAAAACACACTAACCATACTATTTGGGATGTAAAATGAGCATGCTTATTGGTCATAGTATGGATATAGAGTTTCAAATGTTCCAAATGTTCGCCAAAATATGAAGTATACAAGCAGTGGACACTATTTCCGTGCTTTTAGGGCCCACAATGCAATTATTTAGAAAATGGGCGTGGCTTCACAACATTTTCTGATTTGAAGAAAATGGCAGAAAATATGCAGCCAAAATCCGACGAGAGCACATACAAATTCATTGCTTTAACATATTATGACAAATATTAAGAAAATGTTGAGCAACGTAATAAAGTAATGTAAGTTACGTTACAGGTCATGTTGGCTGACAATTTGTTAGCTGCGCTAGCCTTACGAACTTCACAGAATATCATTAAAGCAGTTGCGTGTATGTACTGGTGTGTTAGATAGCTACCTAAAGTTAGTTGTATACTAATACATCGAACTTGCCAGTATATTAACTATGTGCTATCTAACTAACTACCCAACATGTATTGACTTGATTAATCACATAATTCTTAGCTTAGCTAAGTTGTATAGTCGTTGTGCGTTCTCAATGGACATTGTTAATGAAGTCGTAAGATGTCTAGCTAGTAATATGTTACGCTAACAACCTAGCAAGAAGTTGCATAGCAACAACATCAACTTCCAGTAGACAGGCGAGGTGCTAGTACACTCAACTGAAAGGATACCGTTCGTTTACAGTATACTAAAACAAACTAATAGTATGTAGTATATACTCATTAAGTATGTAGTATACAGTATGTTAGTATTGGTATTCGAGCACAGCTATGGATTGTGTATGTGTGCCATTCAGAGGGTGAATGGGCAAAACAAAAGATTTAAGTGCCTTTGAACGGGGTTTGGTGGTAGGTGCCAGGCTTGGTTTGTGTCAAGAACTGCTACGCTGCAGGGTTTTTCACGCTCAAAAGTTTCCCTTATGTATCAAGAATGGTCCATGCCCCGACGGATTGAGGATGTTCTGAGGGAGAAAGGGTGGGCGGGGGTGCAACTCAATATCAGGAAGGACTCCTTAATGTTTTGTACACTCCGTGTATAGCTCAACATGTAAACAATGTATGAGTTTAGTTCGTCCATGCTTCAGATGAAAGATGCCCATACGGACAGTAATGTAGTCCTGTGTCTGCATTGGTGATGCAAAATGGATTAACACAGCTGATATACTGAGAAAGAGTGATAATCAAACAAAACAGATCGGAGATCTTACAACTAGACAAAAAGGAAATGTATATTTGAGAATACAACAGAGAAACACAGACACATTACAGACTGAACCCCTTCCCCTCTATATTGCAGGATTGTGATATGTCCTTACCAATCTTCACAATATTTTCGGTGGTAGAAAAGTGCAGCCAGCAGCCATGTGGACGAATGGAGACAAGGAAAAAAGTTTGTCACCAGAGCTGTTTAGAGCGTGTTGTGAGATTTGACTTTATCAGCGCAATCCATTTTCAAATTCAATAAACATAAATCGCAGACTGTCGTCCACACTTGATAATTTGAAAACTAGCACTTGAAACTAGCATAGGTAACAACTACCCAGACGGAAAACTGTGATACACATAACACACAGCTCCTCTTCTACGGGCGTGAGGGGGAGGGTTCCTGAAATGTAACAGCCAAACAAAATCTTGACTCTGGGAGCCAGTGGACCATTCAAACCATTTTTGCAATACAAAATTGTCCAGAACTCCAAGGGAGGCGTGACAACAAAGTGATTTTGGAGGTATGGCAACACAACATGGTAAACTAGCATTGCCGCTCATTATAAGTGCACACTCTTATGATACCTGGTCGGATACCTGGCCTATGTGACCCAGACACTGCCCCCTGGTGTAACGGAGGTTACTACTAATTGTGGTGAGCTCTGGGGAAGATAGGTACGTATTAGTTGGTACACATTGGAGTAGCACTTATTTTGGTATTACTGTATGGCTCAGTCTGTTGAGCATGGCGCTAGCAGTGCCAGGGTTGTGGGTTTGTTTCCTGGGGCTACCTATTGGATAAAAGTGTCTGCTAAATGTAATATATTATTATTTATATACAGTATATTTTATTTGTACCCTCTGTCATAAGACATGATTATGTCTGTAATATAACATAGTTGAAAACTCTCTTGTATTGTCCAAAATAGACAGCGATTTGGTCGAAAACCTACATCAGAGTGACGTAATATATGGTGTTGAATGAGGTCTGCAGTACTCTATAGGATTGATTATTTCAGTGTCTTACACATACTGTACAGGTGCTCAGCATGTATGGGATCATCTTTTAGTGAGATGATATAATCAATATATCAAACTGTGTTATAAATGCTATTCATTCTCCTTCCAAAGGAACGCGGGACCTACTCCTTTAAGGCCATCATCTACGCCGCCCCCTGTGGGCGAGCAATGCTGGGCACCCGAGGCCAAACCCCGGTGCTGGGGTCCGACATGGACCGGGCCATAGGCCAGAAGAACTGCCTGTTCCTCAACATGTACACCCCCACCCTGAAGCCTGAGGCTGGGCCACCTGTGATGGTGTAGATCCATGGGGGCTACCCGAGAGAGGAGCTGGCAGCCAGGAATGAGGTGGTGTACATCAGCTTCAACTAAAGGCTCAACTTCCTGGGCTTCCTGGCTCTGAAGCTGCTGGGAGAGGTCTCACCTACTAACACTTATAAGTTCAGGTAGTCCCTCCCCGTTTTGGCCCTTTTTGCTTCCATTTGATGAACTGGAATATACTGTTGTAGGTTATATAATGACCTACAACAGTATAGCAGAAGATGCCAATCCATAAATTCTTAGTCCCATGTGCCAAACTGACAAAGTGCAAACATGAAGAAGAAAAATATTTGTTTTTCAGCCAAGTTCCTCTTCTTCTTGGTATTTTGCTGGCAGGTAATGTGCAAATAACCCTTGTCATTGAGACATTAACAAAGATGATTAGTCTACAAAAAAATAAAAAATCCTCATCAAATTCCCTCATCCCTGCCCTCGCCACAGTTTAAGGTTATGAGCATGCATAACTGCAAACTCCTGGCCCAAATAGGTTAGCACCAAGTTTTGCAAGCTATCAATGTCTAAAGCAGTTTTCTACCAGATAGTTCATGGTGTGTTCAAGTATGACAGTGGAGGCGATGTAGCCATATAACAAACTATTTACCGTACTTAACAGAGCTTTAAAATATTCATGATATTTATATTTGTACTTCCGTCACGCTGAATATTTTAAAGTGTGTACACTGTCGTGTCTTTGGCTATGCCGGATTAAGTGATAGGACATGCTATTCTATAAAATACTTTCTCTGTAATTAATATTACCTGATTGAGCTAGTCATGTAAATGTAATTAACTACAAAGTCGGGGCACCACAAAATAATATTTATAGAGCAGTTATCTTCAGAAAAAACTCTTAAAGACCTAGTAATATTTTACATCAATAGCAGTCAATATTAATCGTCACCTTATTTCAGTCTCATCTGAAAGTTGTAAACTCTTGGTTATCTTCACAAACCCTGGCTAACAAGTTGAATCAGCAATACAAAATTGGGTTTAATTATTTATTTACTAAATACCTAACTAATCACACAGAATGACATATACACAGAATGAATCATACATTGATTACAAACTACATCATAAAGGAAAACGTCCCTACTGGACGGAGCAGATATGACAGCTGGTTACACAAAGGAAAGTGGGTTGGGTTTGAGTGAAAGAGCGGGAAGACTGAGGATCAAAGGGAGAAGCTGTGCTATCGTAAATACAATATCCTATGCATTCTAAAGTACTGCCCATTTGGAAAAGGAAAATGCAATAAATATTTACTCTGAGCTGCGCTTCAATAGGTTTGTGGTAGATGGATGGCCGTGTTGCCCAATAGAGTCCTTTGTCCTTTGAAGAGTGTCTCTGGTGGTGAACGGGAAACGTTGTCATGTCGTCGTTGGGTGGTAGACGGGATACTCTGTCAGTCCTCTCCTAGCCCACGTTTACAGAGGCCGCTGCTAACTCAACGGCTAGGAGATATCACTTCTGTAGCGAATAAGAGTTCAAAGTTCATACCATTCGCAACCAAAGCTCACGCTGAGGTTGGCTTCGTTCTGTAGTTATTATCTGAATCCTTCTGACATCGGACCGTCATCCTAATGTACCCGGAACAGGAGGTTACATTTTCATCAAGGGCTTATATAGTGGAGGGAGAAGGGTGTGTTTCATAGTTTATAACCCATGTCTCTTCACAGGGGCGGGCCACTGATTGAGCAGAGGCCCTAACCTTATGAAAACCCAAATCTCTCATTTGGAAGCTAACATTACATTTAATCTTTTCACAAATAATTTTATATTTAAACATTTGAATTGCACAACAATTCCATGTGAATCTGATAACTATAATGTGTAGACTTTCCCAGATACAGTTTAGGCGGTGTCTTGTCTTGTTACAGATGCTGGGAGAAAAGGTTTTCTTTCTCGCACGCTAGCCCGTTCTTTCTTGCAAACACACACACACACACACACACACACACACACACACACACACACACACACACACACACACACACACACACACACACACACACACACACACCCACACCCACACCCACACCCACACACACACACACACATATGTGTGATGGGAGCATGTAGAGCCTCAATTCTTATAAGACTCACAGCCCCAATATGATATGACCCATTAAATCATATTAAGCTTTTTCATGGTGTAGCTTTTGTGTAGCTTTGTCATGGTGCAACAGTTTTAACTCTTGAGGAAGCCATATATGCCCACACGCACACACACACACACACACACACACACACACACACACACACACACACACACACACACACACACACACACACACACACACACACACACACACACACACCCACACCCACACACACACACACACACACATATGTGTGATGGGAGCATGTAGAGCCTCAATTCTTATAAGACTCACAGCCCCAATATGATATGACCCATTAAATCATATTAAGCTTTTTCATGGTGTAGCTTTTGTGTAGCTTTGTCATGGTGCAACAGTTTTAACTCTTGAGGAAGCCATATATGCCCACACGCACACACACACACACATGCACGCACACAAAAGAGGTGATCTAAATCCCCTGTCCCATGTCCTATATCGGTATCCTGATCTAAAAGTGTTGGGTATTGGCATAAGCTTTCAGGTACCCGAGGTTAGATGGAGATTCTGAAATCGGAACAAGGATATGGAACATAGAAAACGAGGCCATGTCAGAACGAGATTGAGCCAGGCTTCTCTCATCTCTAATTGGTGTCCCAATTGTCACAATTGTCCCCCAGGAAACTACGGCTTCATGGACCAGATAGCAGCGCTGAATTGGGTCCAGAGGAACATCCATCTGTTTGGAGGAGACCCCAATCAGGTCACCATACTTGGGCGGAGCTCAAGTAACGTGGGGTGTTAAAGAATTCTCTTTTATCTGTGAGACAGACATGGAGAGATTGGTTGAGTCATTTCAGAGATTCAGATTTTTATGGTTGGTAACAAAAATATATTTGTGGCATCTCTGTGTTATCTGGGGGAGAGCAAAATATGTATTTCGTTCACAAGATGAACCAATAAACTTCTGCCCTATTCTAATCTACTCTAGCCCCATAGGTGGGATGTCTGTGTGGACCCTGATGATGTCACCACTGGCGAAAGATCTGTTCCACAGAGTGGTGGATATGATGTGCTCCTATGTGTATAATGCATCACTGTAGAGGGTGGAGTCAGACAACCTGACCTGCCTCCGAAAACTCTCCATCAGTCAGATACTACGGATAAACACACATATACACACTCTCACATGCACAGACACACACAATCTTGCACACATACACAGTCCACCAGACAAATACTATGTGTATACTGGATTCACACAATGATTTTAAAGTCAACAGTGCCAAACTACAGGTAACTGCCAAAATAAAGGAAACACTAACATAGTGTCTTAATAGGGTGCCAGAACAGCTTCAATGCACCTTGGCATAGATTTTACAAGTGTTTGGAACCCTATTCAAATCAAATCAAATCATATGTATTTATATAGCCCTTCTTACATCAGCTGATATCTCAAAATGCTGTACAGAAACCCAGCCTAAAACCCCAAACAGCAAGCAATGCAGGTGGGATGTGGGATGTGACACCATTCTTCCACGAGAAATTCCATCATTTCTTGTTAATGGTAGTGAAAAAACGCTGCCTCAGGCGCCGCTCCAGAATCTCCCATAAGTGTGTCAATTCGTTAGTAGGCAAACGGAAGACAGTCCTCCCCTCCTTGATAACCTCCTATTGAGGAGTGCATCCTACCGCATAAGAGTTTTGCTATCTGTCACACCCCCGTTGAATCAGCTGTTGTATTGTCGGAGGAAAAAAGCACGCACACATTTCAAAACGATATGATGCTTGTCTTTTTTATCGATAAAATGTCTTGCACAACTAGCTTAATTTGTTTTCATCAAATCTTTACACATTTACTTTGGTATCCAGCCTGTAAACGTAATTTGCGTGATGATGCTCGAGTAGAGAAGGAGCTTCTCATTTCATACGAGCTCATTTTAGTCGACGTCCTCGCCGCCTCTCTTCGATTTCCTCTGACCTTTTTCAAAGGGAAGCGAGAGAGTAGAGAGTAGAGAGGACGCAGGAGTTGAGCAAATCTAATCGAGAAAATGTCATTGTATCCCTCATTTACTTGTTTTTTTTATTTACAGGCAGTTACCTGTATTCTTTTCTTGGCATTATCTTGCCGCCAGATGGCAACTGTGCACAGTACAACGTACATTGATACAATAGAATAGAGAGTAAATGTCACTATCTCGCTCTCTTTCTCTGTCCCTGCCAGGCCATTCCATGGAAGGAGTAACCGTCATGGAGGCCAGATGACCTAGTACACCTGCCAACAAAGGGGCGCTTGGTGGTGGACGGTCACGTTCTCCACGCCCCTCCCTTAAAAACGCGGAGGAAAGGAGGTGACTACAATGATGTTCCATTCCTAATAGGAAGAACAGAGCAGGAGACTGACTTCAGGTGTGTAATAATGGAATCTGTTCTATTACTCTTAAACATAGCCGGTCTTCCTTGAAGTTGATTTGACATGACTGGATTGGTGTAAGCAAGCTGGATTCTGCATTGTATCCAACCCTTATTTAAAAGGCCATGGCTATGGAAAACTCTTTCTTCAAGCCAATTGATACTTGCTCAAGCAATGCGTCCGGAGGCTCTGTACGGAGGGTGTGATGCAATTGCGGAGGTTCGGAAGACTTGCAGAGGCCAAATCGAGCTCCGTACCGTATGGCTGTGTGCCTCCCAAATGTCATAAAAGGCTCTGCATGGTCAATTCGACTTCTACAGTGGCCATACAGCATTTACTGCAATGCAGCCCAATAGAAGTCAGAGCATTCATACTTTAAAATAAAGGTGAAATAAAAATGTAAAAAACGTATTGCGCTTCGCGGAGCAGAGCTGTTTTGAAGAAAGTTGCCCCCTCCTTCTGTTAACCAACAACTCGTCAGTCGATTCTTGTTCTGAGAAATAAAGGCTATTCCATGCGAGAAATTGTCAAGAAACTGAAGATCTCTTTCACGCCCTGACCTTAGAGAGTCGTTTTATTTCTCCATTTGGTTAGGTCAAGGTGTGTTGTGGGGTGGGCATTCTATGTTTTGTGTTTCTATGTTTTGGCCGGGTGTGGTTCTCAATCAGGGACAGCTGTCTCTCGTTGTCTCTGATTGGGAATCATACGTAGGCAGCCTGTTTTGCCACCTTAGGTTGTGGGATGTTGTTTTTTGTTAGCTCTATGAAGCCTACAGAATGTGACGTTTGTTATTCTTTTGTTGTTTTGTTTGGTGTTCTGATTAAATAAAGAATCATACAACGCTCATACAACGCTGTGTACTACTTCCTTCACAAAACAACGCAAACTGGCTCTAACCAGAATAGAATGAGGAGTGGGAGGCCCCGGTGCACAACTGAGAAAGAGGAGAAGTACATTAGAGTGTCTAGTTTGAGAAACAGACGCCTCACAAGTCCTCAACTGGCAGCTTCATTAAATAGTACTCTCAAAAAACCTGTCTCAACGTCAACAGTGAAGAGGCGACTCCGGGATGCTGGCCTTCTAGGCAGAGTTTCTCTGTCCAGTGTCTGTGTTCTTTTGCCCATCCCTAATCTTTTCTTTTTATTTGCCAGTCTGCCAGTTGAGGACTTGTGAAGCATCTGTTCCTCAAACTACACACTCTAATGTACTTGTCCTCTTGCGCAGTTGTGCACCCCCCCCCTGCCTCCCACTCCTCTTTCTATTCTGGTTAGAGCCAGTTTGCACTGTTCTGTGAAGGAAGTAGTACAGAGCGTTGTACGAGATTTTCAGCTTTTTTAAATTTTTTCGCAAGGAATAGCCTTCATTTCTCCGAACAACATTTAAAACGACTTTGTTTTTGGCCATTTTGAGCCTGCAATCGAACCAACAAATGATGATGCTCCAGATTCTCAACTAGTCTCAACTAAATAAGGCTAGTTTTATTGCTTCTTTAATCAGAACAACAGTTTGCAGTTGTGTTAACATAATTGCAAAAGGGTTTTCTAATGATCAATTAGCCAACACAACGTGCCTTTGGAACACAGAAGTGATGGTTGCTGATAATGGGCCTCTGTACGCCTATGTAGATATTACGTAAGAAATCTGCCGTTTCCAGCTACAGTAGTCATTTACAACATTAACAATGTCTACACTGTATTTCTGATCAATTTGATGTTATTTTAATGGACAAAAAATGTGCTTTTCTTTCAAAAACAAGGACATTTCTTAGTGACGCTATACTTTTGAACGGTAGTGTATACTATATACTGTATATATTTTTTTAAACAGTATTTTCCTTCTTTATTATTTTACCCAGTCCCCTCCCCTAATTGGAGTTAAGTAATGGACAACAATAGTTAGGCTTCTACTTCCAGATTATACATACTATAAACATTTTACAGACACAATCTAGTTTACATTAGTTATCTTGTTTATTTGTTATTTTTTGGTCCACCCTTCAGCTCCCCTCAACCCCTCCCATCTATCTCTGAACACTGTCCAGTTTTGATTTCTATTTGCCATATATTTTTCAACTGTGCTGTGATGTCTCACAAAAGTTCTGAACCTTTCTATTCTTATAGTTTATACAGATTGCAAATTAAAGATACACATTTTTTTCCTGAGAGCATTATTAAATTATTGATCGATTGACTTTGACTTTTCAAATCACCCAGCAGTGCTATCTGTAGAGTTAGTTCCAGGTAAAATGGTGCATTTCTTCAGCCATTCCTGAACCTGTGACCAAAAACAAGCTACATAATGTATGTGCAATACCAAAACAAGTAATCTAATGATTATGTCCCTTAGCAGCAAAATCTCCAACTAGTAAATGGGGTCACCAGTTACTAGTTGGACGGAAATTATCCAACCATTATGTTGAAATAATATACAACTATAAACTCAAAATGCAACAATTTAAAATATTTTACTGAGTTACACTTCATTTAAAGAAATCAGTCAATTAAAAAAAAAATATTAGGCCCTAATCTATGGATATCACATGACTGGGAATACCAGATATGCATCTGTTGGTGACAGATACCTTAAATAAAGGTAAGGGCGTGGAACAGAGAACCAGTCAGTATCTAATGTGACCAGCATTTGCTTCATGCAGCACGACACATCTCCTTCGCATTGAGTTGAACAGGCTGTCGATTTTGTCCTGTGGAATGTTTTCCCACTCCTTTCCATTGGCTGTGCGAAGTTGCTGGATATTGGCGGGAACTGGACCTCGCTGTCGTACATGTCGATCCAGAGCATCCCAAACATGCTCAATGGGTGTCATGTCTGGTGAGTATGCAGGTCATGGAAGAACTGGGACATTTTCAACTTCCAGGAATTGTGTACAGATCCTTGCGACATGGGATTGTGCATTATCACGGTAAAACATGAGGAGATGGTGGTGGATGAATGGCATGACAATGAACCTCAGGATCTCATCACGTTATCTCTGTGCATTCAAATTGTCATCGATAAAATGCAATTCTGTTCATAGTCTGTAGCTTATGCCTGCCCATACCATAACCCCACCACCATAATGCACTCTGTTCACAATGTTGACATCAGCAAACCGCTTGTCCACACAACGCCATACATGTGGTCTGTGGTTGGACATACTGCCAATTTCTCTAAAACGACATTGGAGGCGGCTTATTCAGTTCTCTGGCAACAGCTCTGGTGGACATTCCTGCAGTCAGCATGCCATTGCACTGTCCCTCAAATTGAGACATCTGTGGCATTGTGTTATGTGACAAAACTGCACATTTTAGAGTGGCTTTTTATTGTCTCCAGCACAAGGTGCACCTGTGTAATGATCATGCTGTTTAATCAGCTTCTTCGTATGCTACAACTGTCAGGTGGATGGATTAACCCAGTTAGCAATGAGCAATCTGGAGGCCGGCGTCCATCCAGAGCTTATTTGCCCATCGCCTCATTCACATGGCGCCCGCGATATTCCTCTGGTGCATATCATACAAAACATAACATTTGAAATGGGTGATGGACATCCACAAATTAATACATATCATCCTAAATGGAGTGACTCTGATTTACATACAGAATAATATGAAATTCTCTGAGACCAGGTTGCCTTATCAGTCATTGATCAATTCTTATGTAGTACCACCACTGCAATGTGTGCAATGATAATCACTTGTTTTTTATGTCTGATTTTATATTTTGAAAACTATTCTCACTTGCTTGTGTTGCACTCAGGTGGTATGCTGAACATCATGCCATATCATGCCATGGCCTAAAATACAAGGTATACTCCAATCACTGATCGATGATGCTAATAAACACTCCGGGTGAACGGTTATAGGTTTATTGACACAAATGTTATATTTTATTTATAGCCCTGATGAATTTGCTAGAGGGCTCAGTTCTCCACATGAGTAGTTCTCCTCAGTTCTCCACACCAACCGTGGTTGGTGTAAAGCATCCGCACAGCCAGCAGAGGGCGCCAAAACACATAATATATACTTCACATCAGCCACCACTGTAGTGTACATGAGGTGAGTCGGTTCGTAGAAACAAAATAGGACTGTAAATGCAGGAGGACTGTACCTTTAAGTCATCATCATACGACATACATATTTCAGTCACGCATGCCACGCTGCTGCGCCTGCTCAGTTTACCACAGACTGTTCAGTGACAAATGTATCACTATCCCGTTAGATGTAGAAAGCCCGTGTGCTCCAGTATATACCCACTGTCGACTTCACGGCTATTGTTGTGATTCCGCGATTTGGGTGACAGTGGATCAAAAATAACAGGAGCAACCGAATAATGAGAAGAGGGAATTACAATATTTCTACTGCACGGATAGCGCAGAGAGATATCCACAATAAAAGGTAAATAATAGTCGATATATTTCCTTTATTGTTTCGCCATTCGTGTATAATTCCCCTGATGACATAACGCTACATTACACGTTATGAAAACGCGGATGAATGCCACAACACTCGCTTGTGCGGCCTTTTGTGCGTTGCCTGTATTGCTTTTTCTATAGGCTACAGTTTTGCTGAGGACACCCTATTAATATAATCCCCTTGGTATCAATGTAGCCTTTCTCTGTAGCATGGCGAATATGGTTATAAACAGAACTACGTCAGTAACTTGATTTCCTGCTTAGGATAGGATTCAATAGATGGATTTGCATAGGTTGCCCAGCGTAAAATACACAGGATCACTTTTTCCCTTCCTTTAAAAAAAATAAGTATTTATCGTTTTACAATATTACATATGCACTATCTGTCGTTGTGGTAATGCATAGTTCGTTATGGAATGAATTAATGTGTGTGTGTGTTTTTTCATGCATGTTTGTGTGTTCCTGTGCATGTGTTCCTAACTCATTCCATTTGCGTCTGTGTATGTATGTGTGGGACAACTTCCTCTGGGTCGATCAGTTGGCGCACGACCAGCTACGTAAACCCTCACTGGTCTCTTTTCTGGCCTCTGCTAGAATGTCTCCCGAATTGAGAACTCTGTTCCTTTGGTTAGGACGGATGTCTTGTCACGTGTCTTTTTGTCCATTAAGAAAAAGAAACAAATGTTTGGCTACAAGGTGGAGGCCAGGAGGGTCAAATGTCTTTCTCCTTGTAGTCACAGATATCAGTACCTGCTGGACGTGTAGTTCCAGGTGTACTGTACTGTGTAGACTTCAGTCGACGCCTCAGTCATCTCCTCTGCTGTGTTTTATTTGTGCCGATGAGTGACTACTGTCTGTCTGGCAGACATGTGCTACGTTCTCTACCGTACTGTATTATTCAGTAGGTCTAGCCTAGATTCACATTCGAGACATTCAGTCCTGTCTGGTAAGTTAAAGCATCCATGCAGTCGTTGTAATTGTATTTTCAAATCATCATGTCTAATAACACTGTGTGTGTTTTATATTCATGAAAATAACTCCAAAATATATTTTTTTATACTTTATTTCCCTGAGCTTTCTTTTGGTCTTGAAATGGTCAGTCTGATCCTGTGAGCGTTAGGAAACAAATGTGAAGATATTTACATACACAGCCCTGATTGGTTGATAGGATGGTCTAGAGCTCACTCCTTACCCAGATGAACAGTCATTGGTCAATTATAATCAGATCACACTGTGATGTCATGATGTGCTCCCAAAGTTCCATCCCACCTGAACAGACAGAAATTCCAGGCATTTTTTAAAAACACCTCAACCTCACGGAAATATATAAAAGGAAAATCACGTTTTTAACTGCACTGCCCCTTTAAGGTGGCTACTCCAGGTTGTGTGTGTGTGTGTGTGGGGGGGTGCAGGGTTTTGTTCCAGACCAGCATTTAAAAAAAAATAACTGATTGAAACACTTGTGATCCTCAGGTTAGACCACGGTTAGCTCAATCGGATGTTTTAGGGCCAATGCTTTAGGGCCTCCCCATACTGTCTAGGACTCTGTTCTAGCTGCATGTGCCTGCCTGACTGTTCTAGCTGCATGTATTCAAAATGAATACCTTAAACAGTACAGTTATCATTTATTAGACTTGTGCCATCATGCCCATGTTTCATGTAGTTGTAAACAATATTGTGGAAACATCTCCACTCAGTGGTTGAAAGCCAGTCACATAACTTCAGTTAAGAGATACCAGAGTGATGGAATTACATTCCCTTTGTTTCGAAGCTGCCTTGCAATCAAGTTGGAAAATAACAACCGTTGGTTGTGTAATCCTGACCCCAAAGATAGTGATAAGATCCAGATGTTGGATGTGTCCTGCTGTGGTCCAGATTATGACTGATCTGGAACCAGGACACTGGTAATGATGCAGCCCATGGAAAGTGTGGATTAACTGGGATTAGGCTCATCCCGCTGTTTTGTTTTGGAGAGTACACTATAAACATTCTTGTACTGTAGGGATCCCACTGATAAGGTCTGTTCATAGGATGGATTGAGTGAAAACCTGTGCTTGTGGGGTGTGGCGCCATAGAGGCATGGGCATACATCTGCTACACTCTTGTCATGTGTGAAAAGGTCAACTCAGTGAGGTCAGAAAGCTTTGTAACAGGTTGGAGGGCCGTGAAATCGATATTCACCTCCCAGTCAAAAGCAGACTGCTGTCGGCTATGGCTATCCATCTTCTCAAACAGGCCCGCACAACGTACATTTGAGGACCCTCGAAATGATTGCCTTCATACTTTTTGGGATGATTGGCGTTACATAATGACATTGTGCAGAGACGTGTGTGTGTGAGGTAGACTCCCGTGTAGGAGGGTGCAGAGAGAGAGGGGACGGGAGGAGGAAGGTGGGGGTTAGTGGGTACTGTCAGCCAAACACTGGCAGTACTCTTGCTTCCCAGGGGGCTTATATTACTGATCCACAGAAGAGACAGACACACCTGACATCTTCTTCGCACACTGCCGACACACTGCATCCACACAGCGCTCTGCTTCTCAACCCCCCTGCGTTCTGTTTAGCTTTCACACGTTTCAAAATCTGCAGTTTTTACTATGGTTTTATTGTCTCACTCAATGGACACACACACAGCGGCCCACCGTCTTTTCAACTCTGCCACCACTAAAGTTGTGCGAAGTTCATTCGGCCATAGTGTGACACTGTGTCAACACTTAGCCGAGGAGTGGACACGTGCTGGTCAGAGCTCCGGAGCGGAGACGGTTACAGGCTTATGATCAACAATAGGGAATTAACCGCCTGAATGGAGAAAAACGATATCGCCTCCTCTTTATACAGACATCACCGCTGCTTTTTAAAAAATGTATCACCGATGTGTGTCCAGTAGTCAGTTAGACCGACATAAAATGAAGAGCATTGTCCGTTATATTTTTGCCAACACATTTGGCCACAACCATGCAAACCCAATGCATCTCTGATTTGACATTGTTTGTTCCTTATTTTCCTTTTCAGGTATTGACATGAAGAAAGACATTGAGACGTTGATAGCGGAGGAACGCGCCGACATCATCTCGAAATATGATACGGTGGGTGACGTTCATCCAATGCGGCATTCAGAGGGTTTCAGAATGCTGTAAACTGTTTTTTTTTTTTTTAAAGTTCTAAAATTGCCATGCGCACTTCCACCTTTAGTTATTTCTCGTTTACCGATGACCAACATAACCCGAGCGACCTGTCCAACAAATGCTTCTACAGTCGGAGAACTCCTAGATAAGGTTTGAAAGTTCATAGACATCAGTTCAGATCTTCCAAAGTTCCAGTAACAGTCATATTAGTTGCATAGCATAGCAATAGTGCTGTTTACCTCCAGGCCTGCATTGAAGTATCCATAAATAACTTAGTCTAAGACTTATGTTAGTCTAAGTTAGATTAAGACTAAGTCTACTTATGTAGGTAGACTGCACCACCTCCATCACCTCCATATAAACAAGGAAGCAGATCGACCACACCAGTCAAAACCAAACAGCAAAGGTCGTGTTATGTCCACACATAAGCAGGTGCATTTTGTAATGCATATCCTTGACGATCGGATGCTGATTCACTTGGCCTGAGTTTGTACTTTAAACAGCACGCATTCCATTCTCAGAACATGTCATGGAGTTATCCCATCTGACTGTACCACATGTCCTCTCTGTCTGTGCGTTCACATGTCCTCTCTGTCTCTGTTCACACAGGAGGAAGAGTTCACAGTTGTTTGAGCGTGTTGTTAAAAAGCGCGACCGTCGCTCTAAGAGGGATAAGAAAGAGAAACCGAATGTGTGTGTTTGTGTGTGTGTGTGTGTGTGTTGCTAAGCATTGTCTGCGTGGGTTTATGAAGAAGCCTAATAGCATGCTTGTGGTTTGTTGTGTAACAGAAAAGTATGCTATAATACGATGTTGAGGAGATTTAGACATACATAAGCAGCTAAAATAGTCACGGTTGCCAGGAAAACACACTCATATCGTAAGAGTATGTTTCTAATGCTATAAAACCTAGAGAAGTATACATTCTAAAACGAGAGGTTATGCAGTCTATTTAGTACAAACTGGAGGTCACGAACTTCAAGCGACCAAATTTCACTAGCAATATCTGTCTGACAGTGTCCCCTCTTCAAATTGGGGTCAGCAGAAACGCTGACACTGGAAAGAGCAAGAGGGAGGGAGAGCGAGAGGACTACAGCGAAGGAGACAGTTGACTCTCGAAATAGCAAGAGAGAGCGAGTAGGAGTGAGACAGAGTTGAATTTAGCTCACAGGCAACAAGACATGAGAGCATACTGTATATACGATCTTAATTTGAGCCAGTTGCTGCAGCAGGAAAATAATCCTGCAGCAACAAGAAACGTGAGTTATAATCAGTGGACCTTTTTGTAGGGTTTGATACACTTTTTGTACGGGAAACTTTAAGTCTGATAGTTCAAAGTTGAAATGACAAACTTTAGAGGCCTTTTTTAAACCGTAAATACACTACAAGTAAAACATGTGCTGCATTGCAGGAAAGTTATCCTGCAATAGGGTGATCATATTAAGATCCTACGTCTGTAGAGGGGACCATGTCGGGCCTTAGCAACACCTGTGACAACGGCCATAGCAAGACCATAGCAATAGATGACACCATGGTCTCTCTAAGCTACTGAACCATTAACAGAAGTCAGGTGATTTCTGTCTGTAGAATTCTACTGTCTATGAGGTATTTGACTTTGAACAGAAGAAGCACACACTGTCTCAGACCTCAGGTGGGTGACAGAACAGACACCATGGTTTTAGCACAATTCACCATGGGTGTTCTGTTTAATGTAATGTGCAGATGGCTTGGTCAGTGTGCCGTTTCTGTTTGGCAAAGACAACAACTTGGCTGCCCTTTTGATGTTGCCAAACAAGGTTATAAGGACTTATTATACAACGGGTGGGTCTAATCCTGAATGCTGATTGGTTAAAACTGCATTCCAGCCGGTGTCTATTCCACAAGTTAAATCTATGACGTTAAAACGCCTGTTTACTCTGTTCCATCTGACTGCGAAGTCCACGGTCTCATCAGCCCAGCCAGACAATGTATAAACTTGATCTCCACTATAACGAGCATCTAGACGTGATCTCGCATTTCTTTTAGACTGACGTTTAGTTTTCGACAGCGGAGATTTGTATAAACCTTGCTGTCTGTCTCTCCAACATTTGCAACATTGTTTTAATATTCAAAATTCGATTTCCAGCTGTCCCATAGCAATGAACGTGCCGGGAGTCGGGTTGAGACAGACAGGCAGGCAGTTTTTCTCAGCCGGTCGAAATCACGAGTCAGCATCATTTTCATGGACGTATACTAATAAATATCAATAAAAAAAACTGGTCAAACGGAACAATAACAGCTAGTTTGCTGTCTTTCCCGCTTCAGTTTGAAGTGAGTGTGTGAGCTGTGTTGTTGGCTAGCTCCTCTGAACAACAGTGTCCTGACGAGAGCGCGTCATTAGCTCATTTGTTATGGATGTATCAAATAAATGTCACGAGAAAGCAGCTTAAAACAAATGCAAATAACATGTTATTGGTCACATACACATGTTTAGCAGATGTTATTGCGGGTGTAGCGAAATGCTTGAGTTCCTAGCTCCAGCAGTGCAGTAGTTTCTAACAATACACACAAATGTAAAAGAATGGAATTTATAAATATTTGGACAAGTGGCATTGACTAGAATACTGTAGAATGCAGTATATAAACTCAGCAAAAAATGATATCTCTTTTTCAGGACCCTGAAATATCTTCATTGTAAAGGGTTTAAATACTGTTCCCCATGCTTGTTCAATGAACCATAAACAATTAATGAACAAGCACCTGTGGAACGGTCGATAAGACACTAACAGCTTATCTTCTGTAGGCTATTAAGGTCACAGTTATTAAAACTTAGGACACTAAAGAGGCCTTTCTACGGACTCTGAAAAACACCAAAAGAAAGATGCCCAGGGTCCCTGCTCATCTGTGTGAACATGCCTTAGGCATGCTGCAAGGAGGCATGAGGACTGAAGATGTGGCCAGGGCAATAAATTGCTATGTCCGTACTGTGAGACGCCTAAGACAGCGCTACAGGGAGACAGGACGGACAGCTGATCGTCCTCGCAGTGGCAGACCACGTGTAACAACACCTGCACAGGATCGGTACATCCGAACATCACACCTGCGGGACAGGTACAGGATGGCAACAACAACTGCCCGAGTTACACCAGGAACGTACACTCCCAACATAAGTGCTCAGACTGTCCGCAATATGCTTGAGAGGCTGGACTGAGGGCTTGTAGGCCTGTTGTAAGGCATGTCCTCACCCGACATCACTGGCAAGAACGTCGCATATGGGCACAAACCCACCGTTGCTGGACCAGACAGGACTGGCAGAAAGTGCTCTTCACTGACGAGTTGCGGTTTTGTCTCACCAGGGGTGATGGTCAGATTCGCATTTATCGTCGAAGGCGTGAGCGTTACACAGAGGCCTGTACTCTGGAGCGGGATCGATTTGGAGGATGAGGGTCCGTCATGGTCTGGGGCGGTGTGTCACAGCATCATCGGACTGAGGTTGTTGTCATTGCAGGCAATCTCAACGCTGTGCATTACAGGGAAGACATCCTCCTCCCTCATGTGGTACCCTTCCTGCAGGCTCATCCTTACATGACCCTCCAGCATGACAATGCCACCAGCCATACTGCTCATTCTGTGCATGATTTCCTGCAAGACAGGAATGTCAGTGTTCTGCCATGGCCAGCGAAGAGCCCGGATCTCAATCCCATTGAGCACGTCTGGGACCTGTTGGATCGAAGGGTGAGGGCCAGGGCCATTCCCCCCAGAAATGTCTGGGAACTTGCAGGTGCCTTGGTGGAATATTGGGGTAACATCTCACAGCAAATCTGGTGCAGTCCATGAGGAGGAGATGCACTGCAGTACTTAATGCAGCTGGTGGCCACACCAGATACTGACTGTTACTTTTGATTTTGACCTCCCCCCTTTGTTCTGGGACACATTATTCAATTTCTGTTAGTCACATGTCTGTGGAACTTGTTCAGTTTATGTCTCAGTTGTTGAATCTTGTTATGTTCATACAAATATTTACACATGTTAAGTTTGCTGAAAATAAACGCAGTTGACAGTGAGAGGACGTTTCGTTTTTTGCTGAGACTCGTGTTCCATTATTTAAGTGACCAGTGATTCCATCTCTATGTTCATAGGTCAGCAGCCTCTAAGGTGCAGGGTGGTAGCCGGCTAGTGATGGCTATTTAACAGTCTGATGGCCTTGAGATAGAAGCTGTTTTTCAGCCTCTCGGTCTCAGCTTTGATGCACCTGTACTGACCTCACCTTTTGGATGGTAGCGGGGGTGAACAAGCCGTGGCTCGGCTGGTTGATGTCCTTGATGATCTTTTTGTCTTTCATGTGACATCGGGTGCTGTAGCTGTCCTGAAGAGCAGGCAGTGTGCCCCTGGTGATGCGTTGAGCAGACTGCACCACTCTCTGGAGAGCCCTGCATTAGCGGGCGGTGCATTTGCAGTACCAGGCGGTAATACACCCCAACAGGTTGCTCTCAATTGTTCATCTGTAAAAGTTTGTGAGGCTCTTGAGAGCCTAGACTAATTTCTTCATCCTCCTGAGGTTGAAGAGGTGCTGTTGCGCCTTCTTCACCACACAGTCTGTGTGGGTGGACCATTTTAGATTGTCAGTGATGTGTACGCAGAGGAACATGAAGCTTTTCACCTTCTCCACTGCTGTCCTCTCGATATGGGTGGGGGCGTGATCCCTCTGCTGTCTCCTGAAGTCTATGATCAGTTCCTTAGTTTTGTTGACGTTGAGGGAGAGGTTATTTTCCTGGCACCACTCCGCCAGGGCCCTCACCTCCTCCCTGTAGGCGGTCTCATCATTGTTGGTAATCAGGCCTGCTACTGTTGTGTCATCTACAAACTTGATGATTGAGTTGGAGGCGTGTGTCATGACTGAACAGGGAGTACAGGAGGGGGCTGAGCACGCATCCTTGTGGGGCCCCAGTGTTGAGGATCAGCGTAGTGTAGGTGTTGTTTCCTACCTTCACCACCTGGGGGTGGCCCGTCAGAAAGTCCAGGACCCAGTTGCACAGGGAGAGGTTGAGACCCAGGGCCTCCAGCTTGATGATGAGCTTGGAGGGTATTACGGTGTTGAAGGCTGAGCTGTTGTCAATGAACATCATTCTTAGATAGGTATTCCTCTTGTCCAGATGGGATAGGGTTGTGTGCAGTGTAATGGTGATTGCATCATCTGTGGATCTTTTGGGGCGGTATGCAAATTTAAGTGGGTCTAGGGCGTCAGGTAAGGTGGAGGTGACATGATCCTTAACTAGCCTCTCAAATCACTTCATGATGACAGAAGTGAGAGCTACAGGGTGATAGTCATTTAGTTCAGTTACCTTTGCTTTCTTGGGTACAGGAACAGTGGTGGACATCTTGAAGCAAGTGGGGACACCAGACTGGGATAGGGAGAGATTCAATATGTCCGTAAACACTCCAGCCAGCTGGTCTGCACATGCTCTGAGGACGCAGCTAGGGATGCTGTCTGGGCCGACAGCCTTGCAAGGGTTAACACACATTATGTCTTACTCATGTCAGCCACGGAGAACAAGAGCCCACAGTCCTTGGGAGCGGGAGGTGTCAGTGGCACTGTGTTATTCTCAAAGCGGGCGAAGAAAGTGTTTAGCTTGTTCTGGAGCAAGACGTCGGTGTCCGCAATGTGGCTGGTTTTCCCTTTGTAATCCATGATCGTCTGGAGTCCCTGCCACATACGGCTTGTGTCTGAGCCGTTGAATTGTGAATTGCGACTCCACTTTGTCTCTGTACTGACGTTTTTCCTGTTTGATTGCCTTTCGGAGGGCATAACTGCACTGTTTGTATTCGACCATATTGCCAGTCACCTTGCCGTGGTTAAATGTGGTCGTTTGCGCAAGGCAATGCTGCCGTCTATCCACGTTTTTTTGTTTGGGTAGGTTTTACTAGTCACAGTGGGAACAACATCCGCTGTACACTTCCTGATTAACTCAGTCACTGTGTTCGTGTATACGTTAATGTTATTCTCAGAATCAACCCGGAACATATCCCATTCCGTGTGATCAAATGCACCTACTTTAAAAAAAAAATTTTTTTATTCAACCTTTATTTAATCTGGCAAAGTCAGTTACGAACAAATTCTTATTTACAATGACGGCCTACCAAAAGGCATAAGGCCTCCTGTGGGGACAGGGGCTGGGATTTAAAAAGTAATAATGAATTATTAGGAAAAAATATAGGACAAAACACACATCACGACAAGAAAGACAACACAGCACAACGTAAAGAGAGACCTGAGACAACAACATGGCAAGGCAGCAAAACATGACAACACAGCATGTTAGCAACACAACATGACAAAAACATGATAGCAACACATGGTAGCAGCACAAAACATAGTACAAACAATATAGGGCACAGACAACGGCAAAAGGGCAAGAAGGTAGAGACAAAAAATACATCAAGCAAGCAGCCACAACTGTCAGTAAGTGTGTCCATGATTGAGTCTTTGAATGAAGAGATTGAGGTAAATCTGTCCAGTTTGAGTGTTTGTTGCAGCTTGTTCCAGTCGCTAGCTGCAGCGAACTGAAAAGAAGAGCGACCCAGTGATGTGTGTGCTTTGGGGACCTTTAACAGAATGTGACTGGCAGAACGGGTGTTGTATGTGGAGGATGAGGGTTACTGTAGATATCTCAGATAAGGGGGGATTGAGCCCTAAGAGGGTTTATTAATAAGCATCAACCAGTAGGTCTTGCGACGGGTATACAGTGATGACCAGTTTACAGAGGAGTATAGAGTGCAGTGATGTGTCCTATAAGGAGCATTGGTGACAAATCTGATGGCCGAATGGTAAAGAACATCTAGCCGCTCGAGAGCACCCGTACCTGCCGATCTATAAATCATGTCTCCGTAATCTAGCATGGGTAAGGATGGTCATCTGAATCAGGGTTAGTTTGGCAGCTGGGGAGAAAGAGGAGCGATTACGATAGAGGAAACCAAGTCTAGATTTAACTTTAGCCTGCAACTTTGACATGTGCTGAGAAAAGGACTGTGTATCATCTAGCCATACTCGCAAGTACTTGTATGAGGTGACTACCTCAAGCTCTAAATCCTCAGAGGTAGTAATCACACCTGTGGGGAGAGGGGCATTCTTCTTACCGAACGACATTTACCTTTGTTTTGGAGGTGTTCAGAACAAGGTTAAGAGTAGAGAAAGCTTGTTGGACACTAAGAAAGCTTTGTTACAAAATCCGGGGAGGGGCCAGCTGAGTATAAGACTGTATCATTTGCATATAAATGGATGAGAGAGCTTCCTACTGCCTGAGCTATGCTGTTGATGTAAATTGAGAAGAGAGTGGGGCCTAGGATCGAGCCTTGGGTACTCATTTGGTGACAGGCAGTGGCTGAGACAGCAGATTTTCTGACTTTAAATACTGCACTCTTTGAGAGAGGTGGTTAGCAAACCAGGCCAAAGACCCCTCACAGACACCAATATTTCTTGTCCGCTCACAAGAATGGAATGGTCTACCGTATCAAAAGCTTTGGCCAAGTCAGTAAAAACAGCAGCACAACATTGCTTAGAATCAAGGGCAATGGTGACATCATTGAGGACTTTTAAGGTTGCAGTGACACATCCATAACCTGAGCGGAAAACCATATTACATACCAGAGAGAATACTATAGACATCAAGAATGCCAGTCAGTTGATTATTGACAAGTTTTTCCAAAACTTTTGATAAACAGGGCAACATAGAAATAGGCCTATAAGAATTAGGATCAGCTTGATCTCCCCCTTTTAAATAAAGGACGGAATGTTGCTGCCTTCCAAGCAATGGGAACCTCCCCATAAAGGAGGGGACAGGTTAAAAAGGTTGGAGATATGCTTGGCGATGATAGGGTCACCAACCTTAAAGAAGGAAGGGTCTAAACCATCTGACCTAGATGTTTTTTGGGGGTCAAGTTTCAGGAGCCCGTTTTGCACCTCGGACTCAGTGACTGTCTGCAGGGAGAAACTTTGTAGTGGGGAAGGGGAAAAAGAGGGAGAAGCACCGGGGATAGTCACATTTAGAAGGGGTGGGAGATGAGGAAATGTTGGGCTGGCAAGGAGACATGGCTGGGTCAAATAGGAATCCTGACTTAATAAAGTGGTGATTTAAAGAGCTCAGCCATGTGCTTCTTGTCAGTAACAACCACATCATCAACATGAAGGGACATGGGCAGCTGTGAGGAGGAGGGTTTATTCTCCAGGTCTTCATTCATTTTCCAGAACTTCATTGGGTTAGACCCACAGAGAGAGAACTGCTCCTTTAAGTAATTAACTTTGGCCTTCTGGATAGCCTGAGTGCACTTATTTCTCATGTGCCTGAACGAGAGCCAGTCAGCCTGAGTATGCGTGTGCCAAGCCTATAGCCTTCCTGATGTCTTTTGACCCCACATAGACGACAGCATCAGCTCCCTGCAGCTGTCATAGAATAGTCAGAAGCAGCCTTGTAATGTCCTGTACTCGTGCTCCTGGGTAGCACAGGGTTTTTGCCCTGGGCACCAAGGTGTTTCTTACAATAGAACTGTCGATGATGACAACTGGTGCAATGGCTGATGAAGTCCGGTCGTTCTTTCGCCTTGAGGACCGAAGAGTGGTGGGGCCCGATGGACCCGAGCCAGTTGTAGTATCCATCGTGGAGGATGAATAGGCCGGAGTACCTCCGGATCCGATCTCGAACCACAATCCCCCAGGGAAGATCGCGCCGGAACCTCTAGATCCCAGGGCAGCAAAGCTGTTTCTGGTCTGTGTCCGGTCCGGGCTTAATATCTCCAATGAGGCTCCCGTTACCAGAGGACGCTGTTTTCGACTTCCATGGCGAGTGACATATCTCCATGACTGGTTGGTAATATCGAGAACAGGAACATCCCCCAAGTCATCCAGGAGCGTCCTACTAGCTCCATTCTTCCAGGGAAGGGGGATACCCCTTGGTGGGAGGGATCCCTGCAGAGTACCGGCCAGTCGGCTGTGGAGAGCCGACACGGCGGCGAGACTTCCATCAGGCCAGAGCGGCGTCCTGCTACTGGGGTAAAAGAGAGAAAAAGTAAGCGGGTGTGGATTCCCCCAGTAGCTTGTATAGATTCGCTACTTGTTTGCTAAGCGTAGTCCCTTCAATCCTGTAGTCCTCTACAAGCAAAAAGTTGCTACATTGAAAGTCTGGGTGGTCCAAATTGTCCCTTAACAAAGCAGCCGACCGGCCGTTACTCTGATTGTGTTGTTGATTGCAGAAAGAGTCAGGTGTTCACCAGGCATAGGTATGCTTGGAGGAATATTGGAAAGTCCAAGCAGGTTCTCTGACCATGTGTCTCTCTCTCGCTCTCTCCCCCTCTATCTCTCTCTCTCTCGCTTTCCACACATTCCTTCTCATCTCCCTTTCACTGTTTAATTATATCCATCTCCCACTTTCCTCTCTTTGCTTCCCCCCCCCCCCTAATGACTTCCACTAGGACCTATTTTTAGCCCTCTCACTTTCTCACACTTGACACCATTTGCAGCGTGCCCTCAGGGCGTCATCGCTGAGATTGTTCATCTGTGACGGCATGGTTTGGCGTCTGTAGGCTGTATGTATCGACCCTCTCTCTCTTTGCCCCGCAACCTGCTTTCTGATAGCTTTCTACGCTTTCTAATAGTTGGCCACATCTATGTAGTCCATTTGACTAGTCCTGAGAGAAAATTGTCCTCTTCCCCTTGGGCAATATCTGCTCCACGATGTACAATCTGGCTGGCGATGAGATGTTCTTTTAAATTGGCCACGATTTAACACAGCATAGATAGACACAATGCATCCGTTTGTGTCATCTTTGAGACAGGCACAGCGATCTGATGCGCTGGTACTAAAATCAAACGTATTGTTCTCTAGAGAACAGCGTGTGTTGTGTTTTTCCTAATGGCTCCAATTCAAAGGCCCAATGCCTGACTTGATTTAACAATGTTAAAGCAACAGGCCAACTGACTGCATGTTTTCCCTGGGCTGTGTGCTGTTTCTGATGTGTCTGTGTCTGTGTGTTATTCCAGGGCAGACAGGAGGGGGTGGAGATTGACCCCTGGGAGGATGCAGACTACAGTATTTACAGAGTCACTGACCGTTTCGGGTTTCTGCAGTAAGTCACACTGAGGTTTCTTGTGTACAGTATTGTAAACATTACTTGACTGGCAGAATCTTACTGTTGTCGTCCGTTCTTTTTCCACAGTGACGAGGATCTGCCAGCCCCTAGTGCACATGAGGAGAAGGTAAGAAGTGGAAATGCAATATATGCATCAAAAGAGTCAGAGACACACTACAGTTTCCATTAAGTGGTGTACAGAAGCTACTAACTAACCTTTCAAGTGTGACCTCTAACATATAGAGGTGTAATGTTCCTTGTACAGCTGTAGTGTGTGTGTGTGTGTGTGTGTGTGTGTGCGTGGAAATGTGTCAATGCTTAGTGCGTGCTCGATGTGTATGTATTAGCCAATCCATGACCTCCCGCTAACTTAGTGAAACCCTGTAGCAGGGCCACATGTCCCAGGCATCCATGATAGGGGAAGCCGATCCTTAGGCATCTCACACACTTCTGGAATGGGAGCTATGCTTCCTCACACCTTAGAACCGGTCATGTGGCCGTGACTGATTCAATTAATAGCACATTTAACCGTGGGCAGAACTTGATAAGCTCTCCTCAGTGTTACATGTCAATACAGTACAAACCAACACATGCCAGTCATAGCAGTGGGGGCACCAGGTTCCCATGTCAAGTGATCTTTTATATGATCCCACAAAGAGCGTTCATTTGGTTGTAGTTTTCGAAGAAACATTGTAAATACTGTGTTCTGTACTGTACTATACTCTGTGTGTAAATGCGTCTCGTTAATCTAAATGAGTCTTCATTTTGCGTGCATAACATTTTGCCTAGTTTAAAATGTCTTTTCGGGTTTCGCCCTGACAGAAAAAGAACCTGGAAATTGAAAGGGTAGAAAAATGGCTGAAGATGGTGAAAAAATGGGATAAATACTGGAACAGTGACAGGGTGAGAATCTCTCTCTCTCTCGCTCTCTCTCTCTCTCGCTCTCTCTCTCTCTCGCTCTCTCTCTCTCGCTCTCTCTCTCACTTACACAGACACACACCACACCCTTCACTTGTGTTTATAAATGTTTATAATAGTCTTAAATACTCACTGAACATTTACACTCCTGCCTCAACTCCCCATTTTGCGTATCCCCGTTCTCCCCCTTGTCTAACCCCTGTCTCTCCTGTGTCCCCCTGCTCTCCTCTCAGATGGTAAAGCGTGTGTATAAGGGTCTCCCCCTGCAGCTGAGAGGCCAGGCCTGGGCCCTGATGCTGGATGTGGAGAAGGTGAAGAATGAGAACGAGGGGAAGTATGAGGTAAAAGAGTACCCAGTATCTAACACACGCTCACACACACACGCATACACACACTGTTGATTCATCAAGCATCTACTCTAAACAGTGCATGGGTGTAGCCAGCGTTTACCAACACACAGGGATTTGATACCATGCTCCAAACAACACAATGCAGTCTAAAGCCAGTGATCACTCATGACCACTAAACCATGAAATCTCTGCTGTGATGATTTGAAGGCGACTGCTGCTTCAGGTCTCAGGGAAAGTGATGTCATTGTGCTAGGCTCTGTAATCAGTAACCAGGTTCACTACATGGGCAGAGTCAATGAAAGAACCTATTCAACAATACTGAATACCCTGAATACCCGGCCAGAGATGAATACCCTGTGATTCAACAATGGTATGATACGGTAATGCCCCTGTCTTCCCCCTACATTTGTACAAAGTGGGATTCAAATTGATTTAATAAAAAAAAAATGTCAACAATCTACACAATTCTCTGTAATGTCAAAGTATTAATGGAACATAAAACACCAATATATTTTAAATTAGATAAGTTTTCAATACATGTCAGAATCACTTGGCAGTGATAACATCTGTGAGTCTTTCTGGGCAAGTCTCTGTGCAATATTCTTCAAGCTCTGTCAGGTTTGTTGTTGATCATTGGTGTACAGCTATTTTTATGTCTTGCCATAGATTTTCAAGCTGATTTAAGTCAAAACTGTAACTAGGCCACTCAGGAACATTCAATGTCGTATTGGTAAATAACTCCAGTCTATATTTGGCGTTGCGTTTTAGGTTATTGTCCTGCTGAAAGGCGGATTTGTTTTTTCCTCTAGGGCTTTGCCTGTGCTTAGCTCTACTCCGTTTATTTTTATCCAAAACAGAAAAATCCCTAGTCCTTTCCAATGACAAGCATACCCATAACGTGATGCAGCCACCACTATGCTTGAAAATATGAAGAGTGGAACTCAGTGACTTGTTGTGTTGGATTTGCCCCAAACATACAGTGGTTCTTTTTTTCTTTTTCTTTTTTCTTTCACCTTTATTTAACCAGGTAGGCCAGTTGAGAACAAGTTCTCATTTACAACTGCGACCTGGCCAAGATAAAGCAAAGCAGTGTGACAAAAACAACAACACAGAGTTACACATGGGATAAACAAACGTACAGTCAATAACACAATAGAAAGATCTGTATACAGTGTGTGCAAATTAAGTAAGGAGGTAAGGCAATAAATAGGCCATAGTGGCGAAGTCATTACAATTTAGCAATTAACACTGGAGTGATAGATGTGCAGATGAGCATGTGCAAGTAGAAATACTGGTGTGCAAAGAGGAGAAAACTAAAACAAATATGGGATGAGGTAGGTAGTTGGTTTGATGGGCTATTTACAGATGGGCTGTGTACAGCTGCAGCAATCGGTAAGCTGCTCTGACAGCTGATGCTTAAAATTAGTGAGGGAGATATAAGTGTCCAACTTCAGTGATTTTTGCAATTCGACACAGTCATTGGCAGCAGAGAACTGGAAAGAAAGGTGGCCAAAGGAGGTGTTGGCTTTGGGGATGACCAGTGAAATATACCTGCTGGAGCACGTGCTACGGGTGGTTGTTGCTATGGTGACCAGTGAGCTGAGATAAGATGGAGCTTTACCTAGCAAAGACTTATAGATGACTGGAGATGCTTAATATGAGTCTGGAAGGAGAGTTTACAGTCTAGCCAGGCACCTAGGTATTTATAGTTGTCCACATATTCTAAGTCAGAACCGTCCAGAGTAGTGATGCTAGTCAGGCGAGCAGGTGCGGGCAGCGATCAGTTGAAAAGCATTTCATTTTACTAGCATTTAAGAGCAGTTGGAGGCCATGGAAGGAGTGTTGTATGGCATTGAAGCTTGTTTGGAGGTTTGTTAACACAGTGTTCAAAGAAGGGCCAGATGTATACAGAATGGTGTCGTCTGTGTCGAGTTGGATCAGAGAATCACCCGCAGCAAGAGCGACACCATTGATATATACAGAGAAAAGAGTCGGCCGAGAATTGAACCCTGTGGCACCCCCATAGAGACGGCCAGATGTCCGGACAACAGGCCCTCCGATTTGACACACTGAGCTCTATCTGAGAAGTAGTTAGTGAACCAGGCGAGGCAGTCATTTGAGAAACCAAGGCTGTTGAGTCTGCCGATAGATTACTGTGATTGACAGAGTCGAAACCTTGGCCAGGTCGATGAAGACGGCTGCACAGTACTGTCTTTTATCGATGGCGGTTATGATATCGTTTAGGACCTTGAGCTTGGCTGAGGTGCACCCATGACCAGCTCGGAAACCGGATTGCATAGCGGAGAAGGTACGGTGGGATTTGAAATGATCAGTGATCTGTTTGTTCACTTGTCTTTCAAAGACTTTAGAAAGGCAGGGCAGGATGGATATAGGTCTGTAACAGTTTGGGTCTAGAGTGTCTCCCCCTTTGAACAGGGGGATGACTGCGCCCGCTTTCCAGTCTTTAGGAATCTCAGACAATACGAAAAAGAGGTTGAACAGACTAGTAATAGGGGTTGTAACAATGGCGGCGGATAATTTTAGGAAGAGAGGGTCCAGAATGTCTAGCCCAGCTGATTTGTAGGGATCCAGATTTTGCAGCTCTATCAGAACATCAGCTGTCTGTATTTGGATTTGGATTTTCTTCCTAGTTGCGTCATACTGCAGCACACTTTGCGGGCTGCCGCAGAATTCTATTGCACGTTATTGAATTGTCAGCCATTGTTACCATTAATGCTAGTTAGTGCTAGTTTGACCACCAGAGGGCATCTTTGAGAAGCATTTGATAGCCTTCAATATTGGCTGTACGAGAGAATTTAAAATATTTTTTTGTAAGAACATAGTGTATGAGATTGATTTTAAGAAATTTTGCTTAATTAATTAGATTATTATTATGGTGTTTCTATTCCAAGAAAAACTAAAAACTAAAAATCCCATTGATTGATCAAGACCAGTCCCCATGCTTGTCTCAGAGCAGCGCGAAACGGTGCTGAAATAGTTGACCACAGCGGGTAGGCTATTGCTTCAAATCCTATTGCTTCTAATTTCAATATGCTTTTTAAATAAATAAGACCTACACCACTTTTAACAGCACATTACTCAACACTAGTGAGACTCATGTCGCCTACGGTAGGCCTACAGTATATTAAATAAATTACAAATTCAATGACGTGACTCTCTACCAATAATTAGATTTAGAGAATTGGAGGATTCTAAATGAATATCTATGGGGCATTTTTCATTAGGGCAAATCTGATCTGTGAGAATATCTACGGGGCTTTTATATAATTCTAAATGAATCAATAATAAAAATAATCGCTGTGTTTTAATAAAGAACAATATTTTGGAGATTTCGTTTTCAAATAACTTAAAGTGAGCGAGAAAAAGGCCATTCTAACTAATTTGTAAATAAAGCCAGTTTGTTATTTAGAATGATTTATTTCTGTTTTTAGAGGGAGAGAAACCAAAAGCCCACCATCACCTCATGGGTCTCCCGGACGCGGCCGATACAGGTATCGAACCAGCATCCGTAGCAACGCAGTTTGCACTGCAATGTCTTAGACCGCTGCGCCACTCAGGAGTCCCCATCCACAAAGTTTTTAATGCTGATCAATTGCCTTGTACAAAGTGTCAAAATACAGAGAGGTGTTGGCAAGGGTCTATTGTCCTGCTAACAGCCCGTAATGGGCAGTTATAATACATGGTGTCCAGGTCAGGATAACCAAAACATTTCTTTATTAAAGACTATCAGAAAGAATGTTGGTACTTAATTATATTGATCCAAAGCCATGATTGAGTGACTCGCTCAGCTTTATGGAGGTGCTGAGGCTATATGACTGAGCCATCAACTTGATTATTTAGCAGGCATCACTTGCTTATATTCAGTCAACATGTATATCTTAAGAATATCATGGAATATAATTGAACATTTTTGTTTGTCTTAGAATAAAAACTTTTGTGTAACAACAGTTTTAGTAAGTAATACTGACGAGTAGAAATAAAAAAAATATGTGTATTTTTCAGGGTGTGCGCGTGCAGGACAGAGGAATAGAAATTCTTACACTATTGTTCTAAATTCAATCACTTTCATCCTCATCATTCAGTGAATTGAAATTCAATTTTGAAGTTGTGCACAATTATCAGTTTCTATTTGGTTTATGTCGCCCATTCATTGTCAGTTAGAGACACATTAGCGCCTTGGGACCCAAAAGCATAATCAGTGCTCTAACTCCCCCTTGCTGTGGTCTGGAGCAATGAAGCAGTGACACAGGGTACCGTACTAAACCACAAATTACCTTTAAGTCCAGGAGCATAATCTCAAAACCTTTAGTTGAGCAACCACTGTAATGCTTTGTATTCAGGACAAAAACTTAATTTCTTTGCCATATTTTTTGCAGTATTATTTTAGTGCCTTATTGCAAACCGGAGGCATGTTTTGGAATATTTTTATTCTGTACAGGCTTCCTTCTTTTCACTCTGTTATTTAGGTTGGTATTGTGCAGTAACTACAATGTTGTTTATCTATCCTCAGTGTCTTCCTATCACAGCCATTTAACTCTGTAACTGGTTTAAAACCACTATTGGCCTCATAGTGAAATCCCTGAGCGGTTTCCTTCCTCTCCGTCAACTAAGTTAAAAGGGACGCCTGTATCTTTGTAGTGACTGGGTGTATTAATACACCATACTGTACAAAGTTGAATTAATAATTTCAACATGCTCAAAGGGATATTCAATGTCTGCTTCTTTTTGTTTTACCCATCTACCAGTAGGTCACTTTCTTTTACTCCTGAAGTAATTTAGGCTTCACAAAGGGGTTGATTGACTCAAGAGATTTTCAGCTTTTGATTTTTTTTTTTACATTTCTAAAATCATCATTCCACTTTGACATTATGGGGTATTGTGTGTAGATCAGTGACACAAAATAAAACTGTAATCCATTTTAACTTCAGGCTGTAACACAGCAAAATGTGCAAAAAGTCGAGGGGTTTGAATACGTTCTGAAGGCACTAAGACATACAGTACGGGAACATACGTAGGAGTGTTCTGATCTTCCCCCACATATTGCAGCCAGAAGCCAGAGTGCTGAACACAAAATACTGTCATGTTATATACCAAGACCATTTCATGTTTACAGCACCATTACTTTTCACAACTACCCCAACTCCCACCCACCCATCGCTACATTCAGCAATATTAATAATAGTGACATTGTTTGTTGGTTGCGGCTCCAAAAAGAGAGAGGATTATGTTACTGTATGTGAGATAAAAACAGGCAGATGGTGTTGACATGGGGTTACAAAGATCACACACGCATCACACAACAAACAGAGGTTTACTGACAGGGGATTATGGCTTTTGATATAAAGTTAATATTAAAAGATGTTGCCTAAATACTATAGAATCTACGATTTTGAAAAAATATATATATTCTCGATTTTTTTTTAGCATTAATCATGTGTACTGTTGCCGTTCATTTCTTTCTAAAACGCTTTTGAAGTGTGCAAGGGATTTAGAAAATGTATATATTGTTTTAATAAACATTTTCAGAGGATGAAGGAACAGGCCAGAATGTTCTCCCAGGAAATCAAGCAGATCGATCTGGACGTGAACAGGACGTTTAGAAACCACATCATGTTCATGGATCGGTTCGGATTCAAGTAAGTCAGCAGCTGTATTCTACGGTAAGGGTGGGTATTCATGTATGTCTTAGTGCTGATCTAGGATCAGATCCCCCAGTCTATTATATATTAGAGTGGCTGCGGTTTTGGATTTTCTGGAAAACGTGTTGCTGTTGATAGGTCGATTTTTTTTTTTTTTTACGTAGCTGCTGCCTGCTCTGCTGCCTACGTAGCTCCGCTGCTGCTTCCCCCTCATTTACATGGAGGGTGAAACTTCATGTTGTACACAAAAGACACGATCTACATGTTCGTACAAACTATGTTGTCTGTTGTAACAGTATTACAAACATAAGCACAACACAAAAGCAGTCTATTTCATGTTATTAGGCAAGTACACTACGTGACCAAAAGTATGTGGACACCTGCTCGTCGAACATCTCATTCCAAAATCATGGGCATTTATATGGAGTTGGTCACCCCTTTGCTGCTATAACAGCCTCCACTCTTCTGGGAAGGCTTTGCGCATGGTGATCTTAGGCTTGTGTGTGGATGCTCGGCCATGGAAACCCCATTTCATGAAGCTCCCGACGAACAGTTGTTATGCTGACGTTGCTTCCATTTGGAACTCAGTTGTGAGTGCTGCAACCGAGGACAGACGATTTGTACGCGCTATGCTTTTCAGCTCTCTGCAGTCCTGTTTTGTGTGATTGTGTGGCCTACCACTTCGCAGCTGAGCCGTTGTTGCACCTATACATTTCCACTTCACAATAACAGCACTTACAGTTGACCGGGGCAGCTCTAGCAGGGCAGAAATTTGATGAACTGACTTATTGGAAAGGTGGCGTGCTGTGACGGTGCCACGTTGAAGGTCACTTGAGTTCTTCTGTAAGGTCATTCTACTGCCAATGTTTGGCTATGGAGATTGCATGGCTGTGTGCTCGATTTTATAACACCTGTCAGCAACGGGTGTGGCTGAAATAGCCGAATCCGCTAATTTGAAGGGGTGTCCACATACTTTGGATACATAATGTGTACATATAACGCAAGCAAGACACAGACAGGCAGTCAAAAAAGCGATTATTTTCTCATCATTGCAAACATTGGCTAGTTTTTTCCCATCAACTCTCACTACAATAAGTAGGCCGTCTAAAGCAGTAGTTAAGTGCAATACCATTGGAAATGAATGTTGAAAGTTACATTTATGTTCCTAAAACTTGATACTGTCACTGCTTCCTGTTGACAAGACAGATTGATAAGTAGCCCAATGTCAAAACACAGTTTTAAAGTGCCCAAATCGATATGCGGAAACAGTTTGTGATATATTGAAACCTAAACATAAAATGTAGTGTCTACACGTACATGTGCAACAATAGTAATCCATATTACTTTTATTTTGTAAAACAAGCACCTTATAAACTGCACACGCAGCAAAAACCCTGTTTTGAAACTGGATTTTTTTAAAACACATTGAAACTGGATATGTTTTTACATCACTGGTTAGAGGAAAATGCAGAACACAATCAGCTACATTTGTGACTTTTACATTTTGATACAGGGGTCACTAAAATAAAAAGAGAAACACAACACTGTTTTGTCAGTCACTCCTATCGATTATCACATTGAAATCGATTGCGCGAGAGGGGGAGCTGAGGTTGCGCGTCCTGTTAAAACTAACACAGCTCAAAAAACACACGGAATGTGGAAATAATGTGTACATCGCTGGTCAGAGCACAATTTGTAGAAGACGGCTAGCTACATTTTGAAGTGTTGCATTTTGATTCAAGTGGGTCGCTAACATGATAAGTGTAAAGCAACACTTTTTTTTTTATGAATCACTTCCATCGATATCACACTGAAATCAATAGAACAGGGACAAAACGTTTGGGGTGTAGAGCTGTTTAAACGAAGACGACGCAAAGGCCACGCAGAAACTTGGAATAACCTATACATGCTGTGACACTATTTTGGAACGACGGATGTTCATTTCGGGAGGCTGCCATCATGGAAAAGGAAACAAACCTCTTTTTCTGTTAGTTAACTTCAACGAATCACGACCCGCCATCGTTTATCAACGGTTGGCTGCTATTTTATGTGATAGTTTGACTGTGTCAAGTCCGTGTATTGGTGTGTGGCCAGCGACTTTTATTAAGAGACCACCCCGAATTATCCAATGTCATTTGAGAAATGAAACGATTGCTCCGTTCTAGGTCCTGTGGCCCACCGCGTGTATGACAAAATCAACAGTACAAAACCAAAGATACTGATCTGTTTTCAGCTATTGATCTTGTGTCATTGTGTTGATTATAAACCTTTTATACTAACATCATCAGTCTGAGGTAAAAAAAAAAAAGGATGTGTAATTCCCGCCCCCCAACTCGATGTGGTCAAAACTTCATCTTGTGTAATATAGTTAACTTTTTTTGTTTTGTATTATTTAGCTAAATAGAAATATGGTTAATTTCACTGCTTTCCATGATGTGTGGACAGTATCTACACATCACGGAAAGCAGCGAAATGAACCCCATTTCTATTTAGCTAAATAATACAAAACAAAAAAAGGGATTCATAGTCTCAATTGCTTTACTGACGATAATGCAATATTAAACTAAATCAGATGTTCAGATCTACAAATGTTTGACATTTAACATTTAGTTACAGAGGGTACTCGTTGAAAGTCCAGCGTAGATGAACAGCCGACATGTTGATGATGCAATTTACCTTAAAAGGTCAAAGGTAACGCAGTTGCATGGGAGCGCGAAGTGCTTCTCAAATGTAAAATGTATGCGTTCTCCACACTCTTGTACTAATAAGAACGTACTCAAGAGAATGCCCTTGGAGTATGCATATTGAGAAACACACACAGACACGCAGTCTAATTAGCATTTTTTTGTTGTTATTTTGTCATCATCATTCCGAACAAATAAAGTAAAATGTTATTTGTCACGTGCTTTGCAAACAGCAGGTGTAGACTAACAGTGAAATGCTTACTTACGGGCCCTTCCCAACAATGTAGAGAGAACGATAAAAAATTCTAGAAATACATTTTAACACAAGGAATAAATACACAACCTATTAGTAAATAGACAGCTCCGAAAAATATAGATGAAAACTGTCTTGGTAAATAGTATGGTCTGTAGCTTATCATGAGATATTCTAACTCATGCGAGCAAAAACTCGGGACTTCTTTAACATTAGAGATCATGCACCAGCTGTTGTTAACAAAGAGACACACCCCTCCTTAATTGATTTAAATCACAAAGTTAATCTTCCTTTACTGTGGTGCAGGAAAATTCTCAGTAACAAAAGAGTGATCAAATTCAGATCCTACATATGTATAGTATAATAAGGTATGAAGTGAAAGTTGCCTGAACCATAATATTACCCCTCTCTCTCTGAATGGCTGACCTCTCTCTCTTCTCTCTGTGTCTACACAGACAGCAGTCTTTATTTCATGTCCTGTCTGCCTATTCAGTCTACAACACGGTGAGTTTGTTTGAGTCTTCCCTCAGTCATAAATAATGTCAATAGTTACATAATGTTTGCATCAGGATTCAGCCCAATGTTCAGCAATTAACTGCTTTGGTAACACTAAAACTAGTGGTAACTGAGCTGTCTAACTTTATGGAGACAAAACCTACATCAGGACAAATATAGCCTGGTGATCAATGTGACATAGTTTGAACTCTGACCCTATAGGAGGTGAGCTACTGCCAGGGCATGAGCCAGGTCGCCGCCTTGCTGCTGATGTACATGAACGAGGAAGACGCCTTCTGGGCCCTGTCACAGCTACTGACCAATCGGAAGCATGCCATGCACGGTGAGCTGACCACTAAGCTATCCCGTAAACATTGATTCAACCGAACAGATATGTCAAGCATTGTGGTCCGACCAATCAATAATAGGAATCAGCTACATTACCAGTGGAATAATATATGAATATGTAATACAATCTTAATACAGATATGGAATTACAGTTATTGACTAGTAAGTACATTCTGTTATGGAGTTCTAGCCACAAGAGTTATCTGTGCGTTTACACAAGGTAATGAAGCGGTCTAATCGTACACTCTCCTTCTAAGGTTTCTTTATTCCTGGGTTTCCCAAACTGCAGCGCTTCCAGACGCACCACGATCAGATTCTCTCCAAACTCATCCCCAAGCTGAAGAAACATCTGGTTAGATCACAGTTTTTTTTTATATATTTTGTATCCATCCATCACCCCGCCTCTTCGGAGGACACGTATCTTGTTTGTTTTTTATAGCTTTTCTGCTACATATACATACATTTTACATAGACATTTTTCATACACATTTTACATAGATCATTGTTTAGGTTGCCTTCACACAACCACATACATGCATACACACACACGCACATACACACACGCACATACATACATGTGCACACACACACACACATTACGTAATGGCATTATTATGTTTCATAATAGTGAGGTTATTACAATAGTTGCATATAGTTACATTGAAATGTGTGTTACTGTGTAGAACTGTCCATCGTTCTTTCTAACCTTCCGTCTCTTTCTCCCTCTTTTTTTTCTCTTTCCATCCCATCTCTCTTTTTCTCTCTCCCTCCATCCCTCTCTCCCTCTGTCTCTCTAGGACAGGGAACAGATGTCCTGTGGGATCTATAGCACTAAATGGTTCCTGCAGTGTTTCATTGACAGGGTGAGAGAAAGTGTGTTTTAAAGGACCGGTGCCATTTTCAGCCGATTTAAATAATTATACATTTTTATTGGCCCGTGACAACCAAGAACTCCTCTCCTTAAAGGTACAATCTGGGATCTGGGGTTGCTGACCAACGATTGCCATATGTGACCGACCATCTTGATTCGGTCTTATGTAGCAAAATTTGCAATTGTGTTTTTTTTTACATTGGATAAAAGTAGAGACACAGAGCTACAAAATGGTATATCATACACTGCATTTGAGGAACAATGGGAGGGTAATTTTGCTTTGAAAGTTTTTAACTTGTAACCTCACTTTTGAGAAAATGTCCTTTGAATGTTTTGGTACCTACTGGAGAGCTCTTCTTTGTCTACACCCATTCAGCATCATTCACACCCTCTTAAACTTTAGCCCCCACCCACACCCTGACCATTTTACTTGCCCTAATTAGGCTGTTTTCATGTTATCCAGAGCGTTGATGACTGTAACTGTGCTGCTGGCAACAATTGAATTACTTTTTTTGCCGACATTTACTGACACCGGCCATATTCAACGGGTGTTGAGCGTACATAAATTCATCAGTTATTCTGCGCTCTGGCACACTCAGATGAGAGGACTCGGAAATCAGAAGTAGATGGCTAGACTGAATTTACGAACGCACCCGAAATGGTTAGTGGAGTCTTTTGTTAAGACATGTAACTACCATACATGACATTGTTAAGACCTGTAGCTAGCTAAAAAATTAACTATAATCACAACTCATGACGTTATTACCCTGCATGAGTCTGTAGGTAGCTAACCAACAATTGTCGCAGTGACATTCTATTGAAATGGATACTTGCATAGTGGAGTCTTTTGTTAAGACATGTAGCTAGCTAGCTAAACAATGAACCATAATCCCAACTCATGACGTTACTACCCTGCATGAATCTGCAGGTAGCTAACCAATATCTGAGAATGTAGCTAGCTAGACTATCTTACCCGTATACATCATTCATGGATGCACACGTCTCCTGTCAGATGCCATGGTTACCCTTAGTTTGAAGATGTAATCCGAAGACATGTGTTTTTCTCCATCTCCTTAGCTATCATACTCAAATTCCACTTATTTCAAAGCTCGGTCCTCCAGAAAGTGGAGAGCAACACTTATGCCGTTTTAACTACGTGATACATAAAAACAAAAGTTGCGTTAGACAGGATTACTTAGACATACTGACCAGCTCAAATAGATAGAAGAGTACTCTATGGCAGACCAATCCAAACTCATCTCTCGGTATGTCCAGCCCACTCATTATCTCAGGCAATCATGGCTAGCGGGAAGGTTGCTCGCTTTTTCTGTGGCTAAACCAACTAGGCTCGTAATTTAAAAAAATTGTATTCGTATTTACAGATGGCAGACAAGTTTGTTATTAAGGCACATAAAAGTTCACATGTTTGAGAAGGCAGAAAAAAAAATGCATTTCATTTTTTGTTTTTTTTTGTTTACGTTCAAACGTCTCTCCTGTGAAGTAGTGACCCGCGACATACGCCCAGTTTCCTGAAACGTGTCACGTATTGTAACTTTTAGCAGAGGAGAAAGTAGTCAAAGAATTTCAACTGACAATAATAACTTAAAATAGCAGAATTGCAATTTTATTCATGGATGTTGTAAAGGCTGTCGCTCTCCTCATCCTCGGACGAGGAGAGGAGAGAAGGATCATCAGACCAAAATGCAGCTTCAGGGAAATAAGCCATCCTTTTATTTACACGACGATGGCAACACGAAACACAAAACACTTTCAAATTTACAAAACAAGAAAACGACGTCGACGAAACCTGAACATAAACTTATATATCTAAACATAAACTCACGGACAGGAAACAGACGACATCAAAATGAACGAACAGCCAAACAGTCCCGTATGGTATCGACACGACACAGACACGGAAGACAATCACCCACAAACAAACAGTGAGAACGCCCTACCTAAATATGACTCTTAATTAGAGGAAAACGCAAACCACCTGCCTCTAATTAAGAGCCATACCAGGCAACCCAAAACCAACATAGAAACAGATAACATAGACTGCCCACCCAAAACACATGCCCTGACCATAAACACATAAAAAAACAACATAAAACAGGTCAGGACTGTTACAGAACCCCCCCCTCAAGGTGCGAACGCCGGGCGCACCAGCACAAAGTCCAGGGGAGGGTCTGGGTGGGCAGTTGACCACGGTGGTGGCTCCGGCTCAGGACGCTGTCCCCACACCACCATAGTCACTCCCCGTTTTTGTCTTCCCCTCCCAATGCCCACTCTAAAACTCACATCCCCTAAATAAACATCCAGCACCAGGAGAAGGGGCAGCACCGGGACAAGGGGCAGCACCGGGACAAGGGGCAGCACCGGGACAAGGGGCAGCACCGGGACAAGGGGCAGCACCGGGACAAGGGGCAGCACCGGGACAAGGGGCAGCACCGGGACAAGGGGCAGCACCGGGACAAGGGGCAGCACCGGGACAGCACCGGGACAAGGGGCAACACCGGGACAAGGGGCAGGTCCCGGCTGATATACTCTGGCAGATCCTGGCTGAGGGACTCTGGCAGGTCTATGCAGGCTGACGGCTCTCGACGCTCATGGCAGGCTGACGGCTCTCGACGCTCATGGCAGGCTGACGGCTCTCGACGCTCATGGCAGGCTGACGGCTCTCGACGCTCATGGCAGGCTGACGGCTCTCGACGCTCATGGCAGGCTGACGGCTCTCGACGCTCATGGCAGGCTGACGGCTCTCGACGCTCATGGCAGGCTGACGGCTCTCGACGCTCATGGCAGGCTGACGGCTCTCGACGCTCATGGCAGGCTGACGGCTCTCGACGCTCATGGCAGGCTGACGGCTCTCGACGCTCATGGCAGGCTGACGGCTCTGGCTGCTCATGGCTCTCTGACGGCTCTGGCTGCTCATGGCTCTCTGACGGCTCTGGCTGCTCATGGCTCTCTGACGGCTCTGGCTGCTCATGGCTCGCTGGCGGCTCTGGCGGATCCTGTCTGGTTGGCGGCTCTGGCGGATCCTGTCTGGTTGGCGGCTCTGGCGGATCCTGTCTGGCTGACGGCTCTAGCGGCTCCTGTCTGGCTGACGGCTCTAGCGGCTCCTGTCTGGCTGACGGCTCTGTAGGCTCATGGCAGACGGGCGGCTTTGCAGGCTCATGGCAGACGGGCGGCTTTGCAGGCTCCTGGCAGACGGATGGCTCAGACGGCGCTGGGGAGACGGATGGCTCAGACGGCGCTGGGGAGACGGATGGCTCAGACGGCGCTGGGGAGACGGATGGCTCAGATGGCGCTGGGGAGACGGATGGCTCAGATGGCGCTGGGGAGACGGATGGCTCTGGCCGGATACGGCGCACTGTAGACCTGGTGCGTGGTGCCGGAACTGGAGGCACCGGGCTAAGGATAAGCACCTTCCTACTAGTGCGGGGAGCAGGGACAGGGCACACTGCATTCTCAAAGCCCACTCTATACCTGATGCGAGGTACCGGCACTGGTGACACCGGGCTGAGGACAAGCACATCAGGATTAGTAGGGGGAGAATATACAGTGTGTTCAAGGCTCTGGAGACGCACAGGAGGCTTTGTGCGTGGTGCCGGAACTGGAGGCACCGTACTGGATACACGCACTACAGAGAGAGTGCGTGGAGGAGGAACTGGGCTCAGGAGACGCACTGATAGCCTAGTGCGTAGTGTAGGCACTGTAGGTACTAGGCTGGGGCGGGGAGGTGGCGCCGGAAATACCGGACCGTGAAGGCGTACTGGCTCTCTTGAGCATTGAGCCTGCCCAACCTTACCTGGTTGAATGCTCCCGGTTGCCCGACCAGTGCGGGGAGGTGGAATAACCCGCACCGGGCTATGTAGGCGAACCGGGGAAACCATGCGTAAGGCAGGTGCCATGTATGCCGGCCCGAGGAGACGCACTGGAGACCAGACGCGTTGAGCCGGCCTCATGACACCTGGCTCAATACCCTCTCTAGCCCTACCAGTGCGGGGAGGTGGAATAACCCGCACTGGGCTATGCACTCGTACAGGAGACACCGTGCGCTCTATTGCGTAACACGGCGCCTGCCCGTACTCCCGCTCTCCACGGTAAGCCTGGGAAGTGGGCGCAGGTCTCCTACCTGCCCTTGGCCCACTACCTCCTAGCCCCCCCCCAAGAAATTTTTGGGAATTACTTACGGGCTTTTTGGGCTTCCTTGCCAGACGCGTTCCCTCATAGCTCCGGTTCCTCTCTCCGGTAGCCTCTGCTCTCCTCAGTGCCTCCTGCTGCTCCCATGGCTTTTCGGGCTTCCAGCCACGTCTCCTTGCTGCCTCTTCATATCTCCGCCTCTCTGCCTTCGCTGCCTCCAGCTCAGCTTTAGGGCGGCGATATTCTCCTGGTTGAGTCCATGGTCCCTTTCCATCCAATATTTCCTCCCATGTCCATGAGTCCTGGTTTACCTGTCCCTTACTCCATTGAGTTTTCCCTTGCCGCTTGGTCTTAGCGTGGTGGGTGATTCTGTAAAGGCTGTCGCTCTCCTCATCCGCGGACGAGGAGAGGAGAGAAGGATCATCAGACCAAAATGCAGCTTCAGGGAAATAAGCCATCCTTTTATTTACACGACGATGGCAACACGAAACACAAAACACTTTCAAATTTACAAAACAAGAAAACGACGTCGACGAAACCTGAACATAAACTTATATATCTAAACATAAACTCACGGACAGGAAACAGACGACATCAAAATGAACGAACAGCCAAACAGTCCCGTATGGTATCGACACGACACAGACACGGAAGACAATCACCCACAAACAAACAGTGAGAACGCCCTACCTAAATATGACTCTTAATTAGAGGAAAACGCAAACCACCTGCCTCTAATTAAGAGCCATACCAGGCAACCCAAAACCAACATAGAAACAGATAACATAGACTGCCCACCCAAAACACATGCCCTGACCATAAACACATAAAAAAACAACATAAAACAGGTCAGGACTGTTACAGATGTTCATTCATTTCACAACTCTAAGCAGGGTGAACTTATGAGGTCAAACGTATTTCAGCACTTATTAGCGTTGTTAACTGCGTACAAAAGGAAACGTAGCATAAGCATAATCACGAGGATGAATAACTACTCTGTGTGTACTCGACTCTGTTCATACCCACAATCCTGTGGCTTTGGTGGTTTGGAGAGACACATGCTGCTGTCAGCGCTTCTCAGTCCCCCTGGGGCCCACCACAAAGATGGGGCTGTGTTTTAGGCGGGGCGCCACCAAGCCCCCCTCACTACCAATGGACTGGAGGCAGGGTGAAGGGAGGGAGGGAAAGAGTAAGATGCAGACAAAGAATTTGCCTAGTAATCAATGATTATGTCATGGATCGATACTTGTAATTTTGGGGGATGATAAGCCTACGCTTACGATCTTATTAATGTGCAGTATGTGAACTCATTACTTGTGACGTTGTGGTCTTTTTGGACACCACTGGTTTTAAGAACACTTTTACCACTTTGTGAATGGGGAAATCATTTTTCTTGGAAGTCAGAGATCTTTTTTTCCTTCTCCTCATAGACCCCGTTCACCCTGACTCTACGCTTGTGGGACATCTACATCCTGGAAGGAGAGAAAATTCTTACTGCCATGTCCTACACAATCCTTAGAATATTTAAGAGTAAGGAGTGCATCTACCTTTGACAAGTAGCCTTTTAGCTCCTTTAGCCTATTAGCTACTCATTACATAACTGTTTGCTAATACAATATTGCTCTCAGCTATGAATATTTGACTCCTGTCCTGTGTGTTGTGTCTCTGTTAGAGCAGATCAAATCAAATTGTATTAGTCACATGCGCCCGAATACAACAGGTGTAGACCTTACAGTGAAAAGCTTACTTACGAGCTCCTAACCGACAGTGCAGTTTCCAAAAAATACGGATAAAAGTAACAAGTAATTAAAGAGGAGCTGTAAAAAATAACAATATATATATATACAGGGGGGGGTGCCGGTACAGAGTCAATGTGTGGGGGCACCGGTTAGTTGAGGTAGTATGTACATGTAGGTAGAGTTAATTAAAGTGACTATGCACAGATGACAACAGAGAGTGGCAGTGGTGTGGAGGGGAGGGGGGGGGGGGGGGGGCAACGTGATGTGAGTAGTGTGGGTAGCCATTTGACTAGATGTTCACCATTTGGGTTATAATGTCAATGATGTTGACTCCTTTCCTGTTTTGCTGTGTCTGTGTGTCAACAGAACGTCTCCTGAAGATGAATCTGGAGGACCTGAGAGAGTTCCTTCAGGAGAAGATCGCCCTGTCTTTCCTCAACAGCGACGACGTCGTCATCGATCAGCTACAGGCCTCCCTGGCGGAACTACGCAAGATGAAGCTGGACCTTCCACCCCCAGGTAGCACGCTGCTTAGCTGATTTATGTACTGTTTGACAACGATTAAGTCTGTAGAAAATGCAGAGACCAAACATCTCATGAGGGCTTTTCAATGAGCTCCCCCTTGTGGAGAGGAATTAGGTCATATAATGACCATTTGATACTGGTTAGGTAGTTGTGGGGTATTTTTGAAAGAGGGTACCCATAATTACAATTTAATATTTAAGCATAAACCAGGTAAACACTTACTTACCAACTGCAACAGAACTGTAAAGCAAAGCATAGTTCCTATAATTTACCTCAGTTTTAATGTTCCTGTGTTTTATTTCTAGCCAAGCCAGATGAGCTGCCACACAAGGCCCTGGGTTTGGAACTACCTCTTCTGCTCACCCCTCTCAAGCCCCCCAGGGGAGTCACCCCTGACCCGGGTACCAAACGACCAGGAGCAGGGGGTCTGGGTCTCCACATCATCACCTACCAGCCAGAAGTCATCTCCCAAGACGACAGCCCCTCTAAGGAGGACAGGAAGGACAAGGATGCTCTCAATAGGGAGGAAGAGGAAGAGGAGGAAGTCTCTCTTCCATCTCCAGACACCATTCTCATCCACACCATCCAGGCTCAAGTTACCCCCGATGGGCCTCCCCAGGCTGGGGCTGGGCCACCACCTTATGAGCCACCAGGTGGCAATGAGCCCAATGTTATGGGACAACCTGCCATTCTTATGGCACTCCACAAAGAAAAAAGTGTTGAGAGCTCCTCTGGTCCAATTGCTTTACCAGAGACACAGGTCGTAGTTCAACAGGGTACAAACACACCTCCACAAAGCCCCATGGAGGAGCCGACCCTGACTGCCCCAGTTGCCCCTTCATCCCTTAGCCCTCCCCAGCCACCCTGCGGGGTCCCCCGGACTCAGTCAGCACCCTTAGCCCAGGCTTCCCAGCGGCCTACGGGCCTGGCCCAGAGTGAGAGCCGTTCGGTGGGGGAGAGGGAGGAGGAGGAGGATGGGTATCTGGCCAGGCTTCTGGAGCAGGCCATGGCTCTGCCTAAACACAGGGCCCAGACAGGAGACAAAGGAGAGCCAGGAGACCCAGAATGGCCAGTTTGATTCTAGAGCATTGCAAAGCATTTCTAAGTCACCCCCTGTTGTCTGCGAGACAGACATTGTGGAAACATAGTGTTATGTAGTAGGAGAAGCTGCCATAGTGGAGTTCCAAGGGACAGTGCCACATTCTCTCCCATCATAGTGAAAGCATTACAGCTTACTTCATTTTAGTACTTTTGTAATATTCTAACAATGGACATTATGTTTGCTTAGAGAGCCTTTGTAAAATATTTGCTAGTATAGTCTTATTTTAGTATAGTTGTATTTTTGTATGTGGACACCTGCTTGTCGAACATCTCTTTCCAAAATCATGAGCATTAATATGGAGTTGGTCCCCCCTTTGCCTCAACTCTTCTGGGAAGGCTTTCCGCTAGATGTTGGGACATTGCTGCGGGGACTTGCTTCCATTCAGCCACGAGCATTAGTGAGGTCGGGCACTGATATTTGGCGGTTAAGCCTGGCTCGCAGTCAATGTTCCAATTCATCCCAAAGGTGTTTGATGGGGTTGAGGTCAGGGCTCTGTGCAGGCCAGTCAAATTCTTCCACACCGATCTCGACAAACCATTTCTGTATGGACCTCGCTTTGTGCACGGGGCATTGTGATGCTGAAACAGGAAAGGGCCGACCCCAAACTGTTGCCACAAAGTTGGAAGCACATAATCGTCTAGAATGTCATTGTATGCTGTAGCGTTAAGGGGCCTAGCCCAAACCATGAAAAACAGCCCCAGACCATTATTCCTCCTCCATCAAACTTTACAGTTGGCACTATGCATTTGGGCAGGAAGCGTTCTCCTGGCATCCGCCAAAACCAGATTCGTCTGTCGGACTGCCAGATGGTGAAGCGTGATTCATCACTCCAGAGAATCCGTTTCCACTGCTACAGAGTCCAATGGCGGCGGGTTTTACACCACTCCAGCTGACGCTTGGCATTGCGCATGGTGATTTTAGGGTTGTGTGCCGCTGCTCGGCCATGGAAACCCATTTCATGAACTCCCGACGAACAGTTCTTGTGCTGGGAGTTTGGAACTCGGTAGTGAGTGTTGCAACTGAGGACAGACGCGCTACGCACTTCAGCACTCGGCAGTCCTGTTTTGTGTGATTGTGTGGCCTACCACTTCGCAGCTGAGCCGTTGTTGTCCCTAGACGTTTCCACTTCACAATAACAGCACTTACAGTTGGCCGGGGCAGATCTAGCAGGGCAGAAATTTGACAAACTGACTTGTTGGAAAGGTGGCACCCTATGACAGTGCCACGTTGAACGTCACTGAGCTCTTCAATACGGGTCATTTTACTGTCAATGTTTGTCTGTGGAGATTGCATGGCTGTGTGCTCGAATGTATGTACCTGTCAGCAACTGGTGTGTCTTAAATAGCCAAATCCACTAAGTTGAAGGGGTGTCCACATACTTCTAGTGTATCTTCGCTTCTAGAGCAAAGGCTCAATCTGAAATGACCTTTGAGATGGTGAATTGTCCAAATCCGCGACAGGATGGAATCCCAGCCTGACGTTATTATACCAGGGGTTCAGAACTTCAGAAGGCTGGTCACTTGAGGCCAAATGCCTGATATTTTAGGTGTAGGCCTAGTATAGATGGATTTTGTACTGGTCATCCACACAAAAAACGAAACTAGCAAAGGCGACGGCAATTGGGTCTACTGTACAGTTGAAGTCGGACGTTTACATACACTTAGGTTGGAGTCATTAAAACTCGTTTTTCAACCACTCCACAAATTTCTTGTTAACAAACTATAGTTCTGGCAAGTCGGTTAGGACATCTATTTTGTGCATAACACAAGTCATTTTTCCTACAATTGTTTATAGACAGATTATTTCACTTATAATTCACTATATCACAATTCCAGTGGGTCAGAAGTTTACACTAAATTGACTGTGCCTTTAAACAGATTGGAAAATTCCAGAAAATGATGTCATGGCTTTAGAAGCTTCTGATAGGCTAATTGACATAATTTGAGTCAATTTGAGGTGTACATGTGGATGTATTTCAAGGCCTACCTTCAAACTCAGTGCCTCTTTGCTTGACATAATGGGAATATCAAAAGAAATCTGCCAAGACCTCAGAATTTTTTTTTAGACCTCAAGTCTGGTTCATCCTTGGGAGCAATTTCCAAATGCCTGAAGGTACCGTGTTCATCTGTACAAACAATAGTATGCAAGTATAAACACCATGGGACCACGTAGCCGTCACACCGCTCAGGAAGGAAATGCTTTCTTTCTCCTAGAGATGAATGTACTTTGTGCAAACTGTGCAAATCAATACCAGAACAACAGCAAAGGACCTTGTGAAGATACTGGCAGAAACAGGTACTAAAGTATCTATATCCACAGTCCTATATCGACATAACCTGAAAGGCCGCTCAGCAAGGAAGAAGCCACTGCTCCAAAACCGCCATAAAAAGCCAGACTACGGTTTGCAACTGCACATGGGGACGAAGATCATACTTTTTGAAGAAATGTCCTCTGGTCTGATGAAACAAAAATAGAACTGTTTGGCCATAATGACCATCGTTATGTTTGGAGGAGAAAAGGGGGATGCTTACAAGCTAAAGAACACCATCCCGACCGTGAAGCACGGGGGTGACAGCATCATGTTGTGGGGGTGCTTTGCTGCAGGAGGGACTTGTGCACTTCACAAAATAGATGGCATCACGAGGAAGGAAAATTATGTGGCTGTATTGAAGCAACATCTCAAGACATCAGTCAGGAAGTTAAAGCTTGGTCGCAAATGGGTCTTCCAAATGGACAATGACCCCAAGCATACTTACAAAGTTGTGGCAAAATGGCTTAAGGACTACAAAGTCAAGGTATTAGAGTGGCCATCACAAAGCCCTGACCTCAATCCCATAGAAAATTTGTGGGCAGAACTGAAAAAGCGTATGCGAGCAAGAAGGCCTACAAACCTGACTCAGTTACACCAGCTCTGTCAGTAGGAATGGACCAAAATTCACACAACTTATTGTGGGAAGCTTGTGGAAGGCTACCCAAAACGTTTGACCCAAGTTAAACAATTTAAAGGCAATGCTACCAAATACTAATTGGGTGTATGTACATTTCTGTCACACTGGGAATCTGATGAAAGAAATAAAAGCTGAAATAAATCTTTCTCTCTACTGTTATTCTGACATTTCACATTCTTAAAATAAACTGGTGATCTTAACTGACCTAAGACATGGAATTGTGAAAAACTGAGTTTAAATGCATTTGGCTAAGGTGTATGTAAACTTCCGACTGCAAATGTATGTGACTTTGGGCTTAGATTTGTCATCTAGCAGGAATAATTCATATTTAAATCTCATTTTCTATTCTTGGAATGTTTAAGCTTAAAATGAAAACATATTTCGTGTTATCATTGATCTAGCAAAAATGTATTTTCAGATTTTTGGATCTTTGCTGTAATGTATTATAAATCTAATTTGTAATTTGTATTTGTAAGAAGAGCAATATGTAGATATTTTGTAGTCACTGTGTTGTAGAAGAAACACACTGAAGTTCTAAATACTGTCTGCAGAGATTCTGTAGTTGTAAATAGCCTAATTAAATAGCCTAATATGATGTTGAAGTAGCCCATGAAAGTTGTCAAAATGGTTAGTGGTAGATTGTACTCCAGCGCCACGTGATTTACAGACTTTGCTGACATCTAGTGGACATTTTGCGTATAGTGATTAATTTGTCCACTGGCAGATGTTGGTTAAGTGAGTACAAAGTTTACTGAGGTTCCCTCAATTCATCAAAAGCTAAAATATTATAATCGTCAATCATAAACTTGTTGTTAGAAGCCCACTATTTATTTACCTTTAAAGAAATTGAAAAAGTTATTTATAGACTAAACTGTATAGGTCTACAGCAATTTCAATGGGAATGTTTTGTACTTTGCTATTTATCCACAGAAAAACAGGCTAAGGAAGAAAGCTTTTGTGTGAATTCTAAATTCATGTTTGTACATTGATATGCCTTAGTTGTAAGGTTTTTTGACAGTCAAAGCAAAACAGATGTGGTTATGATTAGTGTATAATCTATGCAATGAACCCCCGAGACTGTTCAACAATGATTTGTCAAATACATGTTTTCAACATTTTGATTGTTTCTTTCTTTCTTTGTCGAGAACCAAAATGTTAAATCTGTGTTGAGTATTATTTTCCAATCAACTTACACGAGAAAGTATGCAGGAGTATTTTATATTACAGTGGTACCCAAACTTTTTCAGTTACTGTACCACCAATTGAATTTTGCTCTTCCCGGAGAACCCCTGAAGTACCCCCTTGTGTACATTTTACCAGTAGGCCTATGGTTTCATGAGTCTTCTCATGTACCCAATGTGGATATGCTAAGTACCCCTGGTTGGGAACCTATTTTTTAGTAGAAGAGTATTAACACATATTTTAAGACTAGTTTTCTCTGGTCAGGACTCCGAGCCCTACTGAAATACCTTGTTCTTGGCTATAACTAGGGTCTAGGGTTTTTCCTGGTCAGGTCAGGTCATCAGGAAAAACTCAGTTCCTTAGGAAATAGTCCAAGTCCACTGTTTCATCATTTCCAGACGATGGCGCTGTAAAGCTGTATCTGTATGCCTGGTATTGTAACAGGAGACCACTCCTGGTTTGCATAGGTTTCATTTATTTGATTGGTTCTGACCTAAATTGGTTCAAAAGGCTCTCAAAGCCGATTGGTGCGCGCAAAGGGTAACTCTCATTGGTCTCACTCCTCTAACGTTTAATGGTAACATTTAACAGAGCCAGCAGTGCATGTGCCTGTGGAGCTGCGACTGGCAGCAGGCGAGACTGCGTCCATGGACAAACATCGAAACTACTAGAGAAGTGATTGAATAGACTTATCTACAGTCGTTTAACTATCTTAATCCATATATCTATACTTGGAGAGGAAACGTTCACGGGGTGTATTTCCTGCAGTGCGTAAAAGTGACCTTTGAATCTCAGAACAGAAGCACGTCTCAAGAAAGCGACAATAATGTCAGGCACCTTCAGTCCCAGGATGACGAAAACCCTGGAAGATCTGAGTCTGGACTCGGGGTACGGAGCTGGGGACTCCTGCAGGTCCCTCAGCCTCTCCTCGTCCAGGTCCCGGCACTCCCACACCCACCCACACCGGGGGACCTGGTGGAACCAGATCAGCTCTCTGAGCAGTAGGAACGCCAGCTGGGACACAGTCAATACGGTGCTGCCTGAGGATCCAGAGGACATACTCTCCAAGTGTCCTCGTCTGCCGACACTGGAAGAGGTCCCCTGGACCGACCAGGAGATCGCTGAAGTCCTGCGTAAAGTAGCAGGTGAGGAGGTGGCTTTCTCCGGTGACGCAGTCAGCCGTCTCTCGCTGCTCTTGCAGAGGGCTCTGGTTCGGGTCTCCCGGGAGGCTCAGAGACTGAGCGAGCTGCACCGGCGATGCACGCGCTTTGAGGTGCAGAGCGCCATTCGACTGGTGCTGAGCTGGGGGCTGGCTGAGCGGTGCGTGGCTGGCACGGTGAGGGCCATTTCGCTCTACTGCATGAGCTCAGGCGAGACACTGCGTCAACGGGGCAAGTCCTCGCGCTGCGGGCTCAGCCTCCCGGTGGGACGGTTCTTCAGGTGGATGGTGGATACGCGTGTGTCAGTGCGCGTGCATGAGCACGCAGCCATTTGCCTGGCCGCGTGCGTGGAGAGCCTGGCGGAGGAAGTGGTCGTGCGGGTGTTGATGATGGCAGAGGAGCGGGAGAGAGAGCGCGAAGGCACCTGTTGCCTGGTAAATATTGAGGTCCTGGACGGGGTCGTCAATGACGACGCGGAGCTGTGGGGAGTGATGCAGAACTACGAGCATCTGATATGCGGGAAAAATGCCAATGGTAAATGTGTGTGTGCGTGTATGCGTGCGCCCCAACCCCGATGACGCAATATGTGAAACAATTATCACTTTCCCTCTGTCCATGCACTAAATACACACACCCCTTTCCAATAATTATTTTCTTCTCCTATGACTGCGCACAATGGAATGGTTCTTCAGTGAGCATGCATTCTGATAATTCTCTCTGGCAGCTTTTGGAAGTCTAGCTGAAAAAAATGATGTAACCTCAGGGATTTAAAGGAACAAAACAAAAGTCCACTCAGGCAGAATATTCGAGAGAGAGGGAGAGAGAGAGGCCCTTCTAAAAAACTGACCCCGCATATGAGAAGCATGCATGTGTGTGTTGTCAGTAGCAGTGCTTGGGTAAAATCACTGGGGAAGCCAAGCCTGGAATAATAAGCCATACCTATGTGTTGTGATAATAGCGATGTTTGCTCTGTAACCTGTCAGTTCAAAATGCCTTGCGACCGTGATATAGAGGCCTAAGGTCCAGACAGTAAGAAGACAACCACACCTTTGTTTCATCACAAAACTGGAGAGCATATTGCATGTAACAAACAGTTACACGCAGTGGTGGAAAAAGTACCCAATTGTCATACTTGAGTAAAAGTAAAGATAACTTAATAGAAAATGCCTCAACCAGAAGTGTCACCCAGTAAAATACTACTTGAGTAAAAGTCTAAAAAGGGCTGGTTTTAAATGTACTTCAGTATCAAAAGTAAATGTAATTGCTAAAATATACTTAAGTATCAAAAGTAAAATTATAAATCATTTCAAATTCCTTATATTAAGCAAACCAATCAGCACAATTTTCGTTTTTTATATTTAAATTACGGATTGCCAGGGGCACACTCCAATGCTCAGACATCATTTACAAAAGAAGCATGTGTGTTTAGTGAGTCCGCCAGATCAGAGGCAGTAGAGATGACCAGGGATGTTCTCTTTATGAGTGTTTGAATTGGACCCTTTTCCTGTCCTGCTAAGCATTCAAAACGTAACAAATACTTTTGGGGTACAGGGAAAATGTAAGATTTTTTAAAAAGAATGTAGTGAAGTAAAAGTTGTGAAAAATATATATAGTAAAGTACAGATACCCAAAAAAACTACTAAAGTATTTTTACTTAAGTACTTTATGCCACTGGTTACATAACTTAAAGCATGGACAATTAAGTTAATATTTCGGTCATTTTCGGACTACTAAACAACTATTGATTTAGAACACTGTAACATCAGTCGCAAAGACAACAGGAGCTGCCTCCACTATTCCAGGACCATTTCAACATCATTAAATCACCTATGCTTAGTCTAAAAGATTCCAAAAACTATTTAGTCCAATCAACATAAGCTAAATATGTGGCTATCCATGGTACTGATTGCTGTGTGTGTGTGTGTGTGTGTGTGTGTAAGTAGAAAAAACATGTTGACTTACACTACTTGTAGAGAAACGCCAATGCCATCCTCCTCTATTTCATGATGCCGAAACCGTCAAACAGTACATGCTTTTAGTTTTTGTTGTCCTAGGCTACCTGGCTAAAATGCTTGCTCGCTAGCCTAACTTCCTTTCATTCATGGGCAACGATTAGCCAGCGTGTTAACATTAGCCTACTACTACATCTATCTACATATTGAACTTCCATCCTCTCAGGCCAGATGTACAATGTATGAATTTATGGTTGGATCAGAATCGCCGTTAAATCATTGGCCAGTACAAGAGTGAAGTAAAACCACGAGTCCAAATCCCTATCTCCATCCATGGCTTATTTAGGAAAGGTCCAAATTTAGCTAGCAAGACCCGAGGACAACAACACAACGAGATGCAGCAATTCAAGTTTTTTTCTGTCAATGATGTTTGGCGTGATGTGATGTGATTGGTGTGAAGCCAAATCCAAAATGGCTTCCCTTGACACTTTTTTTTTATGCGTCAGGACTATTCAAAGTTGAGCTCACTCAGGTTAGCTCAACGCTGATTGGCTATTATTGTATACTTTTTATCAAGGGAGGCCAAATGCTCCTTGGCTTCTTTGCATTCAATGCTACGGGCAGCAACAATATCATACTCTTTTTGACCATACAGCCTCAGATAGATGGGCTTCACATACAGAGACAGAGGGGTGCTGTTTTGCTCGCTCAGATGCCTTCTCCATTGAGATACATTCAGCCTCTTGCGAACTGAAGGAAAATTATGGTACATTTTTGGGGGAAGTCTGGCTTCCCTTGGCATCCATGACTACATGCCACTGTGTGTGTGTGTGTGTGTGTGTGTGTGTGTGTGTGTGTGTGTGTGTGTGTGTGTGTGTGTGTGTGTGTGTGTGTGTGTGTGTGTGTTGATCCGAGCGCAAAGATTGGTATTTTTGTGTCCACAAAAAAACATTTGTAGACTCATTCTATAGAGAGAGAGAGAGAATTGTGTTCTGGTTTTGGGGTTGACTAATGATGTTGTGATAATCCAAATGTCCCCCTTATTCCCTCTCTTTGTACGTCCTTGAAGTCCCAGAGCAGGCTAAATGCCCTAACTGTTACAAATGGACTCCGTGGAAAAGCAATCACGGTGATAAGTGGTGAGGTCACTGGTTTCCTAGGTCGTCTAGTACCCAGAACCATAGACCTACGCTCTGCCACAAGAATGTCAAGGTTAAGGGGAAAGCCCCACAGAGCCCGACAGACAGGAAACAGTCATTAGGTGTAATATTGTAACGGAGGACTGGAAGTGGGAGATCTCCTAGGGGGCTGTGGTTAAGCCACAGTGTGTGTGTGTGTGTGTGCGTGTGTGTTTGCGTGCGTGCGTGCATGTGTGTGTGGTGGACTGAGAAACGAGGAGTTAAAGGAAGGAGCCATGGTTCACATCACCAGTCAGAACCCTAATTGGAGGCCAGTTAGGGGGTCCTGTTTTCCTAAACCAATCACACACAGAATAGTCTCTTTTTGTTTGTTCGGATAGAAAGTTTTATTACTGTTTATATGTGTTCTACCTTCATTTGTACCTTCGTTTGTGCACAGTAGCCTCAGCTCACCCATCTTCCCACAGTGTGTTATAATCAGAGGCGCAACTTTGCTTTTAAAAGTGGGGGGGACATAACCTGGCGGGGGGTCTGGGGTCCTCCCCAAAGCTAATTTTCTGCATTTCTACACAATCTAATATGACCATTTTGGGGTCACTTTGATTGTTTCTTAACACTTCTACATGAATGTTATGCTTCCATGGTTATGGATAATCCTGAATGAATTGTGAAAATGATAAGTGAGCAAGTTATAGATGCACAAATATCATACCCCCCCCCCCCCCCTCGCCCAAAATGCTAACCTGTTATTGTAATGGTGAGAGGTTAACATGTCTTGGGGGTATGATATTTGTGCGTCTGTACCTTTCTCACATTCATTCAGGATTATCCTTAATCACGGTAGCGTCCACATGAAGTGTTGAGAAACATATTATATTCTTATTTACAATAAAAGTGACTCCAAAATGACACAATGCATTATTTACCATGCATTTATATTGGTCACAAAATAATCTGAAACACAACCGAAACAAACAGCAAATGCATCCAACAAATTTGCAGAGTCACAACCTTGATGTAGTCATTGCTTGATATGAATGTGGGACCAAATACTTCACTTTTTACTACTTCAATACACATACAAGTGAATTTGTCCCAATACTTTTGCTCCCCTAAACCGGGGGGACTATGTATAAGAATAGGAAGACGGGAGAATCTGTAGACATGCGGAAAAGAAAAGAGCACACTCTTTTCCAGAATTCAGCCAGCCTTCACAAGAGCATAACATATTGAAATATGTCCCTTCTTGTGTTTTACACCTCCAGGAGAGGAATTATTTCTGAGTGCGTGATTCAGTTTCACTGGCATATAGTATGTTCTATGGATGGCCTTAAACTTCAGCAATTTCTGTCTGAGATTATATGAACATGACTGGGCGTTCTAACATATCTGTATACATTCATTACCATCATCAGTAGTGTCTCCCAGGTCTTCCTCACATTGTTGTTTTCCATATTTTGTGTCATCAAGAAAAGCCTCTATCGACCGCTGATACAGTTTAGAACGTTCAACTTTAGAGGTTTGTCAGACTGAAACTATTTTAAGGCAATCTTTGAAGCTTCTGGCTTGTCCAGTGTTTGCTACACAGAGCGAATAACGTGTAGCATCTGCCAAAGTTCCCTTCAGCCGCCTGTCACCATTTGATACTCAGATGACGCATGACAAAGAATTACCTTGGTGTACATTTATACATTATATTATCCAATAATATAATCAATTGGACGCTGGGCCAATTGTGCGCCGCTGTAACAGAGCCTGGATGAGCGATGAGACAAGACGGTAACTACCAATTGGATACCACAAAATTGGGAGAGGAAAAAATGGGTAAAAAGAAAAAAGATGGAACTTTGTATTCATTCACTGATTGTTATAATATACTGCAAAATTCACCTGAGCTCCGTACACTGGCCTTCTCTGGCTGTTTGACCCTGCTGGGACACCTGTCACCATCTGATCCTGCTAAGACATGATGAGAATAGTGTTGTGTACTGACTGTGCACCATGACAGTGAAGCCTCTAGGGCTGTTTATTACTGTCAGTGTGAAAAGTAGGGAATTAGCTAGGGAAACTGACAGATTGGTAAAGTTACATTGCGATACTAACGTGGATCAGTTGATTTAATGGTACATCAACTGGCAAAATCGAGCCAAGTTAATTTTCTTCCGTTGAAACCGGACAAAACAAAGGCTACAAAACATTTCCATATACACAACAGCTGTTAGATACTGCTACCTGACAGATAGCTAGGCTGAAGTTAGTTCATTCACTTCAGACAGAACTTCAGTCGAGTGGGGATGAAACATTAGCTAATGTTGCATGTCAGCTACACTACTAGCTCAGCACTGGGAATAAATACATTTTTCCTGTTAAGTCAAACAGCAGTTACCTTGCCAGCTACATTAGTCAAATAAAGAGTAGCCAGTTTATGCTCTGCTTGCTTTTACAACGCTGAGTAAAAGCAGACAGACAACAGCTGCCTCTGCACGCTCTGTGGTGTCCACGCAGTCCTAAATCCAGCTGGCTGAAACCACCAAACATCTTACCCGACTGCTCTGAGGCGTCCGCATGGTCCTAAAGCACACTGATGCTGGATTTTGTAGTACAATGCAATGATAAAACTAGGGGGACAACATTTTTATTTCAGAATGTGGGGGGGTCATGTCGCCTTCATCCCCAGTGAAAGTTGCACCCCTTGTCCTAATGGAATTCAACGAGTGGGTCTAATCCTGAATGCTGATTGGTTAAACGTGCATTCCAGCCGGAGTCTATTCCACAAGTTACTGTACCACCGGCTAAATCTATGACGTTAAAATGACTATTTACTCTGTTCCATCTGACTGCGCAATCCACTGTCTCATCAATCAATCAATCAAATGTATTTATAAAGCTCTTCTTACATCAGCTGATGTCACAAAGTGCTGTACAGAAACCCAGCCTAAAACCCCAAACAGCAAGCAAAACAGGTGTAGAACCACAGTGGCTAGGAAAAACTCCCTAGAAAGGCCGGAACCTAGGAAGAAACCTAGAGAGGAACCAAGCTATGAGGGGTGGCCAATCCTCTTCTGGCTGTGTCGGGTGGAAATTATAACAGAACATGGCCAAGATGTTCATAGATGACCAGCATGGTCAAACAATAATAATCACAGTGGTTGTAGAGGGTGCAACAGGTCATCAGCCCAGGCAGGGAAGTTCTAAACATTATCTCCACTATTTAAAGCATCTAGACATTATCTCGCATTTCTTTTCTCAACAGCGTAGATTTGTATAAACCTTACTGTCTGTGTCTCCGACATTTGCAACATTGTTTCAATATTCAAATTTCCAACTGTCCCACAGCAATGAACGTGTAGGGTTCGGGAGTCGGGACGAGAGAGAGACAGGCAGCGTTTCTCAGCCAGTCGAAATCATGAATCCGCTGGCATAATTTTTATGGATATAAACAAAGAAATGTCAATTGAAAAAAGCTAAAACGAAACAAAATGCAGCCAGTTGGTAGTCTTTCCAGCTTCAGTTTGAAGTGAGTGTGTTAGCTGTGTTGTTGACTAGCTCCTCTGAACAACAGTGTCCTAACGAGAGAGCACATTTTCTATGCCAGGTGAAATCGTGCCTCATTAGCTCATTGTTATGGATGTATCCAAATAAATTTCACTACAAAACAGCTTAAACAAATGCATCTACTATTGTTATTCTGTCTGCGCTGTTTGACGTGACTGTAAGTTAGCCGTAGTTGGCTAGCTAGCAAGCAAGGGATAAGAACGTTGCCAGCCAGTATGGCAATGGAACATTTACAACGAACGACTGGGTCGCGTCCATAGACACAGAACAAAAAGACAACGACCTGCCGGCTTGGGTAGCAACCCTAAATGTGTTTCGGGACTATATTTTGCGGAGGGTTGAAATAGCATGAATAAATTAATCAAATAACGTTTTTAATGAAAATATGTCACTCATTATCTGAATGTGTTGGTAACCCGTTGACTTTGTCTCGGGCCTAACAACACCCGTGCCAATATATCCTCCAAACACCGGCTTCTGAAACATTATCAATGAAGTAGAAACCAGTAGCACTACTTCTCAAACCAACACCGTATGTCAAAGACGTATTCTACCATGTTAATTGCCTCTTTCATTTAAGGTTTTAACAACAGTTTTTAACGACAGTGTGTGTTAGTCTGTAATAACTGGGCTACTCTCTAGTGTATACAATCCTCCCACAAACATCTCGTGAATACTAATAAGTACACAGCAGCTACTACAGTAGGTTATGCTCTAAACCAGTGGTTCCCAACCTTTTTCGGTGATTGCACAGTAAAAAAAATTGTGATGACTTATTTTAACCCAGGATGAGTATTTTCAACATTATGAGGAGTCAATGAGCTCTAGTGTCAGAATTAAATTGGAGTGTAAAATTATGCAGTGATTGCAGTGTAAATTCAACTCAATTCAGTGGAATGAAAAAAATGCGGCAATCAACTGCTGTGGTTGTGGATGATCATTATTTCGACTTGCATGTCAATGCAATTGCTCCTGCACGTCCTCAAATAATCATGTAAGTGACGTCAACAACTAATAGCAAAGTTTTCACTTTGACATTTACTTAATGGAGTAATATCCTATTGATGTTCCACCAGGTTATATATTATTACACATTCATGTGTGAATTTTAACACCATTTTGAGTCAAATTAACTCTGATAATGTAACACTACCTGTAGAGTAACTTTAACACTATGTAGACTGGGACCAAATGTTATCTGAAACAGTGTTGAATTCAATTCTATAGGTGTTAACTTAACACTTTTATTTTTACTGTGTGCTACTGTCTGGAGTACCCCTGAAGTACCCACTCATGTGCATTTTACCAGGAAGCCTATGGTCTCATGAGTCTTCTCAAGTACCCCCTGTGGATAGGTACCCCCAGGAGTCCTACTACCCCTGGTTAGGAACCACTGCTCTAAACACTACATACACGGCTAGAGGCCAGCATTCCGCCCTTATACTGGGGCATGGGTTTATGGCTCTCTGGGTTATGCTAAAGCTTAAAGGAACTGTTAATAAAGCACACACTAGGTGTTGATTATTGCTTTTATGGGGGAAAGTGTCAGGTTTAATGTTACTGTGAAGCTGACATTGGTAGGTTGGCAGGTGCTGTTACTACAGTCATGAACAGGTCTAGGAAAGGATGGAAGGAACTGGATATCTAGTATTCTCTCTGTCTCTCTCTGTCCCTCTATCCCTCCCCCTTCACATTCCTTTCTCCGAGTGCCCCTCTCAATTTTAGATACATCTGACCTACACTCAATATGAACCAAATGACCATGACAAATGATAGTACCTAACCCATAAACTTTGTGACAGTAAATCCAACATATTTGATTCTCACTGTGAAACTAGATAAGGTGCTTCCTCTCACGAGAGGATCTGTTCCCAGCGTTAGCGCTCTCTTCTCTGCGCTATCCACACACACAGCTTGATATCTCATCATCATCCTCCTCCTCTCAGATCTCTGTAACAGCAGGCTCATACTGCCTCTGCGCCATAACATCTCTAGGTGTATCATCTTGTATGCCTCGTTGTCTTCCAGAGTAGCGGTTATCCCTTTATAGTTTTTACTTCTCTGTTTAAACAGGGTCATGGTTTGTGTTAACTGGGAAGCTACATCATTTTAGTCCTTTAAGTTGGACGAGTCCACAGTGTGAAGAGAAAGTTAATTAAGTGCTAGTGTTTCACACACAGTCTCTGTTTTGGGCGGGGGAAATGTTGTTTTTGACTAATCTGGAAAACAGTTTAACTTCCTAGTTATCACGTTTTAGGGAAGACCCAGATGCAGACAGTGTCGAAGTAACAAAAGTATTACTAGAACAGGGGGCAGGCAAAATGACAGGTCAAGGGCAGGCAGAGGTCAGTAATCCAGATCAGAGTGCATAAGGTACAGAACGACAGGCAGTCTCAGGGTCAGGACAGGCAGAGGTCAATAAGCCAGTGTGATGTGATAAGGTACAGAACGGCAGGCAGGCTCAGGGTCAGGGCAGGCAGAATGGTCAAAACCGGGAAAACTAGAAAACAGGAACTAGAAACAGACAAGAGCAAGGGAAAATGCTGGTAGGCTTGACAAACAAAACAAACTGGCAACAGAAAAACAGAGAACACAGGTATAAATACACTGAGGATAATGGGGAAGATAGGCAACACCTGGAGGGGGGTGGAGACAATCACAAACGCTGCACATCCTGAACATGCTTCCCTATTCCCCAGCTGAGTGCCCTCGCCAGGCACGAAGTGTAAAGGATGGTCTCGAGTTTCGAGGTTATAGCCGTGGGGCTATAGCGGCGTGACAGCGCATCCATCTTGACATTCTTAGATCCCGGTCGGTATGAGAGGGAGAAGTTGAACTGGGCGAAAATCAGGGCCCACCTAGCTTTCCTGGATTTGAGAAGCTTGGCGGTGCAGAGATATTCCATGTTCTTCTGGTCGGTCCACACAATGAGCGGATGTTCCGCTCCCTCCAGCCAGTGCCTCCGCTCCTCCAACGCCATCTTCACCGCGAGAAGCTCACGATTCCCCACATCGTAGTTCCTCTCCGTGGCGTTGAGGCGATGGGAGAAAAAGGCACAGGGATGTAACTTGAGGTCCAGGGTAGAACGCAGGGACAGGACAGCCCCCACTCCGACATCCTAAGCATCGGCCTCCACCACGAACTGCTGGGACGTGTCAGGATGAACCAAGATGGGATCTGTGGTGAAACAGTGTTTGAGATCCCGGGAACGCCCGGTCAGCAGCTGGGGACCACGTGAACAGAACCTTGGGAGGGGTGAGTGCAGACAGGCGGAAAGCCAAGATGCTGTAACTCCGGATAAAGCGCAGAGAAAAATTGGCGAATCCCAGGAAACGTTGCAGCTGCACCCTGGACGTAGGCTGGGGCCAATCCACCACCGCTCTCACCTTCCTTGGATCCATCTGTACACTCCCTGCAGCAAGGATGTAACCCAGGAAGGGGATGGAGGAGCGATGGAATTCACACGTCTCTGCTTACATAAAAAGCTGGTTCTCCAGGAGGTTTTGGAGAACCTGTCAGACTTGGAACATGTGTTCTTGGTCAGAGCAGGAGAAGCCAAGGATGTCCTCGAGGTAGATGAAGACGAACCTGGTTCAACATGTTACGGAGAACATCATTAACCAGAGCCTGGAACAAAGCTGGGGCGTTGGTAAGACCAAATGGCATGACCGGATCCACGTAGTGACCGCTGCCCGTGCTGAAGGCAGTCTTCCACTTGTCCCCTTCCCGTATACACACCAGGTAGTAGGCGTTCCATTGGTCCAGCTTGGAGAACACGGTGGCCACCTGGACCGGCTCGAAGGCTGAGGAGATGAGTGGAAGTGGGTAGCGGTTCTTCACTGTGATGTCTTTGAGGCCCCGGTAGATGCACTGGCACAGGGTTTTGTCCTTCTTCTCCACAAAGAAGAACCCTGGGCATGCGGGGGAGGCAGAAGAATGGATGAACCCTGCAGCTAGGCAGTCCTCAATGTAGGTCTCCATAGCCTTGGTCTCCGGACCCGACAGAGAGTACAGTCGTCCCCAGGAGGAGTGGTGCCCGGGAGAAGGTCAATCCCGCAGTCATAGGGTCAGTAGGGCGGAAGCGAAGTGGCCTGGGACTTACTGAACACCTCCCGGAGGTCCTGGTACTCCGCGGGAATGGTGGAGAGGTCCGGGGCAACTTCCGAGCTCCCAGGAAGACTACCGGGGCAGGCTGCACTGACTTCAGTCAATGAGCGTGGCAGAACGGGCTCCAGCCCATGATAGCATCATACGACCAGTCAATAAGGGGAATGTGTCGCTGGAGCCAAGAGACACCAAATACCACGGGAAAGTGATGAGACTTAATGAGCAGGAATTGGATCGTCTCGCTGTGTTTCCCTGTCACACGGAGGTAGATGGGCGGGATATTGTGGGTGACCCGGCATATAGAGCACATGTTCGGTGCTCTAACGTCCATGGGAATGGAGAGGGGCTGAGTGCGGATACCCAGCTCGGACGCCAGGGTAGCATCCATAAAGCTCTCATCGGGCCCAGAGTTAATGAGTACACGGAGAGATTTCGACTGGTTCCCCAACAGCAAAATTGCATGAAAAGGGGTGCGAGTAAGGGGAGAGGAAAAGTTATCCGTATGAACCACCAGAGTACTCGCTCCTACCGGTGAGCCTGGACTTTTAGTGGACAGTTGGAGACTAAATTACCATTAGTCCTGCAATACAGGAAACTCTTAGTGTGAAGCCTGTATAGCCGTTCGGCTGGAGACAGTCTAGCTCTGCCAAGTTGCATTGGCTCGGGAAGAGGTGAATAGGCAGACTTTGGAGACTCTCAAGGGAATTCGGGTAGCCTCGTATTCTCTCGGCAACAGAGCTGTCGTGGACTACCGGGATGCCTCGGAGACGAGGTGGAATCCTTGGGCAGGCAAGTGAAATCGAATCTCCTTCCTTCGTTCCCGTAGTTGCCCATCGATCCAAATGGTCAAGGCGATGAGTCGAGATCCATCGGTAGTTCCCGGGCTGCAAGCTCGTCCGTTACTTCCTCCGATACTCCGTGCAGTGACATGTCGGACAGCGATTCCGGGTTCCAGGCACTCTCAGCTGCCAAGGTGGGCAACCAGGAATTTCCATGCACCTGTAGGCAGCAACCTCAATTTAGGGGGATTATGTACTGTTGGTTCATAAAATCAGATCACATTTAACCCTACTGTTATATGATTGATTACAAGCCCATCATAGTGCCTAGTGTCTGTGACACGATTGAAACACCCTTACTGTGCTTTTGTAAGGCAAATGATCCCAACGACCATAGATGTCAGATGTCAACACCAAGACAGGACATGCAGACTGACCCCTGAGCCCTGTGTCCATTTCCAACAGGTTCCTTCCACTCTAACCCGCATTCTAACGCTCTCTCACTCTCTCCCTTTATGTCCTCTCTGCCTTTCGCTGCCTTTTTCTCTTATTCTACACTCTTTACTTTTTAAATATTAAAGAATTAAAGGTTATTTTACCATTACTGCATAACCCCTTTGAGCTAATGCATTTTGAGAAATGTGCAGGACATCTGGTAAATCATGCGCTTGTGTCAAAAGGGGGGTTTCAGTAAAGTTTGGGTAGCATATGTGTAACTCAGGGTAGGATTGGTCCCTATGTCTCCCCTCTAGCCATACTGCTGTTTTAGTCTGACCAAACAGTCATGGCATTATGCCCTGCCACAGAAAGGACCTGTTGTGTGTCACAGAAAGGTGACTGTGCCTCTGTTTTCACACACTCACACACACACACACACACACACACACACACACACACACACACACACACACACACACACACACACACACACACACACACACACACACACACACACACACACACACACACACACACACACACACACACACACACACACACACACACACACACACACACACACACACACAGAGACACACACACACAGGAGGAGGGAGGTAAAGGAAATAACGTAATCATACATGATTAGGCAAGTAAGCATGGCTTGTGTTCACACACACAGTAGCCGTAGCCTTGGGGAGTTAGCAAGCACAGGTAGGGTTTGGAAAACACTCAGTTGTGCTTTGTACCGCCTGAAGACTGGCCTCTTGTTGTGAATGAATGGACTATATGAACAAATACTTGTTCAGATGGCACACATTACTTCTTCCCCCTAACAAAGTAGCTAGGGGTAATCCATGTAAGTTATCCAAAAGGCTTATATTTCATTATGCTTCGACAACCAAGAAAATATTTATTTCAAACTAAGATAAGTCTTTTTTTTAGAACACCTAGACTAAGTCAGTTGGATTGAGACCCACTTGGGAGTTACAGACGGTTTATCTTTGGTTGTGGCTTAAGCTTAGTTTGTGAACCAAACAATTTATTTCTGGTGCGATTTACAATTGCTACCAATAGTCCCCGTTTATAAATATTGCATTTCTTTCATCCAAATGAAAGCCTCCAGTTTGTGTTAGATAAAAGTTACAGAGTAACCCCTATCCACTTGACAAGTTCTCTCACGCACTTAACATACACGATACACACAAAAATATACACACATATCTCAGAGCAGACGTAGTGCTGGTGGTGAGTCTGAGGCTGTGTGTAGAGTCACCGATGACACATGATTCGTTTTGGGGGTTGCCAGTGTGGGGACCGTGGTGTGAGGGAAGATAGGTGGGGTGTGACTGTGTCTGTCTATGTGTATGGCTTATCCACTTAGTACGGGGCGGAGGGTGGACAGTGGCTGTGGGTGCAGTTCGTCAGGATCACTCTGAATGCTCTCCTAAGGTGCATCCTAAATGGCCCCTTATTCACTTTATAGTGCGCAACTTTTGACTCGGGCCCATAGGGCTCTGGTCAAAATGTAGTACACTATATAGAGAATAGGGTGCCATTAGTCATTCAACATCAATACGTCATACACAGCCCTCTCCCACACTCATATAAATAGCTGAGTACGACTAGTGGCTCGGGGAAGGGAACTTTGCATACTAAGCCTGTAGAGAGCAGCGCTATCCTAGCTTGGCTTTTGGTGCCTTTTCCATTGTGTAAAATACAAGAGAGTCAGCAAATACCCATCTCACACAATGTGTGTGTGTGTGTGTGCGCGTGTGTGTGTGTGTTTGCCTGTGTGGGAGTGTGTGTGTGTGCGTGTGCGCGTGCATGTTTTATATTTGTGTTTGTAGGAAACCTCCCTGTAAGGGGTGTTTCTTTTTGGGAGTGGGTGTGTGTCATATACTGTCCAGATGACTGACTTTGTGGCTTGTAGGGCTGTAATTCTCTGTGGGAGAAAGCAATAGATTAGGCCAAACCCCTTTTGGTCAGGGCAGTAAATGGTTGAGCGTTCCATTACTACTCTGTTACTACACTCTTAGAATAAAAGGGTTCCAAAAGAGTTCTTTGGCTGTCCCTATAGGATAACCTTTTTTTGGATCTAGGTAGAACCTTTTTTTCCTAAGAGTGCACCCTACAGATGAGAATCCGATTTTATTTTGGGGTATGGTTAAGATGTGATCACATGCATCAAGGCATTATCTGTCTAATTTCCTGTAGGTTTAAATGAAAGGCTAAATTCTAATTATAAAGGTGGGGGGGGGGAGAAAAAAATATATATATAGAGAGAGAGGGACATAGAGAGCTCGTAAAAGAGGACAGTATGTAACTAAACATTTACCCTCTCACCCCATGTCTCCTCAGTCTTTTCTCTCTCAGAGTTAATCTTAGTTCATAAAACAAACTAAATCCGATATGATCCCCTCATTATTCTCCCTGGTTACATAACTGTCCTGGTAACTAGCAGTGCATTCAACCTTCACCTCCAAAGTAAACGTTTTCTATAGTCCGTCTGTGGTCCTGGTTGTTTCTGGGCAGATGTCGAGCCACGGTGGCAGACACTGACAGCGCTAGTGTGAGTTGAAACACTACATTAATGCTTAAATAACTTGAGGTCTTTGAGGGATTTAGTAACTCATTATGAGTAAATGTTCCTTTGTTGTCTTCTACCTTTTTATATATAAAAAAACCCGAATATTTGTGTGTACCTTTTATATGTACAGGTGAGCTATCCCTGCCAGCCCATGTCAGTCCATACACAAAGGATCCCCGGGCACCAATGGCGAGCAGGGAGGATGCCTACGCCCATCTGGAGCTACGCACCCTGGAACAGTCCCTTCTGGCCACATGTGTGGGCAGCATCACAGAACTCAGTGAGTGTGTGTGTGTGTGTGTGTGTGTGTGTGTGTGTGTGTGTGTGTGTGTGTGTGTGTGTGTGTGTGTGTGTGTGTGTGTGTGTGTGTGTGTGTGTGTGTGTGTGTGTGTGTGTCGTTGTGTGTGTGTCACATTCTCAAGCTTCACATTCACTCAAACACTCTCAAACGTATTACAATACCCTCTTCATTTTACATTCAAAGATTCCCTCTCTCACACACTCCTTCTCAAACACTCGCGTACTCCTCTCGCTTTAGTCCTAGCCAGCGAGGAACTATCTGGTCCTTATGTATGTGATTCATCAGCCTTATCTAGTCAGGAGAAAGAGACAGTAGCGGGCACAGACTCCTACTGGACATGTTCAACCTTATTCTGAGGGCCATCTTTCACATTTAGAGAGGTAACCAGCTGTTAACTCCAACATCCCCAGTCTGTCTTGTTCTTCTGTTGTTCATCTTCATTAAAACTAGGGCACCTAAGTAGAGCAGCACTGAACAGTGTTTGGGAGAAGATGGCACCCAAAATTCAAATTTAGAATCCATCCAACAGTCCATTTGTCTCATGTATTTTGTTAGAATGTAGAACTTACTTAGACGTCTCTTTCTGGAAGTCAGTTGTCCCCGAAACATTTTAAAGTGCTGTGCCCCACCTAGCCAAAGCCTCTCAAATAGACAAAACACGTTTCTAGCCAACAACTAAGGCCGGGATTCAATCCCATCACGCTTTGTCGACAATGCACCTTTTAAAGGCAATGTTCCCATGCTCGCAGAGACCGCATTCATGGTAAACAGTGCATGTGTCGGCTCAATCGTAAATTATCTTTAAATGGCGCATTGTCGACAAAGCGTGATCGATTTGAATCCCGGCCTAACTCTTTATCCACCATCTAGTAGGGACTGGTCAGGAAACACAGCTTTACGAATTATGTCAAAGCTAGCATTGTATAAAGGATGACAGACAGACGGTGTTGGTGTAGATAACAACACTGGTCTCAGGTCTGACGATAGCATAATCAAGTTGACCCTGTTCACTGTCTTTTTTTAAAATCTGACCCTTGGTCTGTCTCTAGGGTCCCTTCATTACAATCAGACAGGGATGTCGTATCCACTGAAACATTAGGCTATATAACAGACTACTGTGTGTTCCCAAAACACAAGGGCACTTTCATGTCAGCCACAGGGTGTTATAGACCCCCTTGCTCTCCCCGCCCCTCACACACACACCCCAAACACACGCACACACACTCCCCTGTTTCCACAAACCAAACAAATTCCATGTGGGTCCTTTCCTCTCTGGTCGAGTAGCACCTAGCAAAACAGTGCACACACTTGTTCATTCTTGGAGCCCAAGCGCATGAACTAAATGGGACAACATGCAGTTTGTTTCACCGTAGAAAGAAAAAATCAATCCTAATTGTGGTGCTTATTGCTATCACTAGAGATAAAACATTGTCTCGTATATCTACCCATATGGATATTTTTATTTTATTTTATTTATTTATTTATTATTATTTATTTTTTTTACCGTTATTTTACCAGGTAAGTTGACTGAGAACACGTTCTCATTTGCAGCAACGACCTGGGGAATAGTTACAGGGGAGAGGAGGGGGATGAATGAGCCACTTGTAAACTACATACTGTACATACTGTAAAATGACATGAACTAAAAACCTGCATGTACTTTGACAGACACCGTGGCTACTTCAGGAGTCTTAGCATCATTAAAAAAAAGGAGTAGTCGTTTTAAGATTCTAATCTCTTTCACATGAGCAGATTCTCTCTCACCGCTCTCTGGCTGCTACGTTTAAGAGCTCGCGTCTCCTCTTTCTAATGCCTTCCACATATGCTGCGGGATAAGTGACTGCGATAGCTACAGCCGAGGACGACTATTGCTGATTTTAAGGGTCTATAAGGAAGGACGTGCCGTTGAGCCCAGCTAAACCCAACTCTGCTCCCAAACTTGCCTTCCAATGAGCTTTATCTGAGGCTCGATCATTGAACCATTCTCGTTGTAAAGAGATATAATAAGACACAGAATTGATTAACGTGAGACTAGCGTTACATCCAGCTGCTACCTGTGATATCTGAGAAACGGAAGGGGAAAACGTGCAACGTGGCTCTGTCTATAAGTGTACTGACAGAAGTTGAAAGCCCCACAGTTTTGCATTATAAATGCATTGGTAAGGAAACCAATATTGTATACATAGCAATGTGGGTACTGCAGTACATCATGCTACAACCACAGCGTCCATGTTTAATAGAGCATGTGTAGCTGAGGTTTTAGGGATTTGTATCAGACGATGATGTGTGTGATACTAAATGCGTGTGTGACTGTTTCCTCTCAGGTGACCTGGTGTCACGGTCCATGCACCACATACAGCGCCTACGCGCAGTTAGCCACTCCCTCAGCCCTATTTGCCCAGCAAATCAGCATCCAGTATTCTGGGCGCCCGATGCCATGCGTACCCTCTACTACTTCCTGTCTAGCCCACAGATGGAATCACTGGAGAACCCAAATCTAGAGCCCCCCAGGATGGCCCTGAGCAGAGAGAGGTAAGGGGTGTGTGTGTGTGTGTGTGTGTGTGTGTGTGTGTGTGTGTGTGTGTGTGTGTGTGTGTGTGTGTGTGTGTGTGTGTGTGTGTGTGTGTGTGTGTGTGTGTGTGCCTTCTTGTATGCTTAGGCACACAGAGATATTGTTTCCCTCCACCTGGTACCAATTATAATCACAGGCCCCATTAACCCGTTAGACTCAGCTCTGTGTCTCTGTTGAGCCCTGTGATCTCAGTAACCATAACCAGAGAGGAAGAGGTGAAGCGAGAGGTTTCACTCTCGCCACAATCTGTCCAAAACTAGCCCAATGTGTTTCTATGGGCTTATTTTGGACCTAAGCTTGTCGTCTGCTTTTTCTGCCTTTGGGACAACGACTGCCATTGTTAGGGCGGAGACATGAGAATCTAGACATTATAAACAGATCTCTGCCATAATGACCTGCCTCTGTGCTCTGGGGAGGTGAAGAGACCACATGTTCTAAAACAAGCGTCACAACAGCGAAACAGTGGTCTCTTTATAGTCCTTTGTTAACAGTAAAATGATACCCTTTTTCTCAATTAGGGAAAAAGTTATGGGAGGTTGCTACATCAACACACATAAAGACTACCAAAAAACACCCTGTATGAACCTGTTTTAGCCCACTGCAGGAAAAGGTTAAGTAGTCGTTATTGTACAAAAGGCTGAGGAATTGGTCCTTTATGCCAGATTTGAAGGCATTGTGGGATTTTGAGTCATTGAGGAAAGTTAATAAATTATATAACTTCATTGCTTGAATCTTCGCTCCTGCCCCCAGACTGTTTATGCTCCTTCCCCCTCTGATGGAGTGGATACGGGTTGCCGTGGTGCACGCGGAGCACCGCCGCAGCCTATTGGTGGACAGCGATGATGTCAGACAGACCGCCAGACAGCTCCTCCCAGGACTGGACTGTGAGCCCAGACAGCTGAGGTAGAAACACACTGAGCATTGAATGTTTAATGGCATACACTCACCAGCCACTTTATGAGGTACACCCATCTAGTACCAGGTCGGAACCCCCTTTGCCTCCAGAACAGCCTGAATTCTTTGGCGCATTCTGCAAGGTGTTGAAAACGTTCCACAAGGATGTTGGTCAATGCTGACACGATGGCATCACGCAGTTGCTGTAGATTGGACGGTGGTACATTAACTCTTTGAACAGCCCGTTCCATCTCATCCAAAACATGCTTTATTGGGTTGAGGTCTGGGGACTGCGCAGGCCACTGAAGTAAACTGAACTCGCTGTTATGTTCCAGGTGATATTTTTCCACTCCTCAATTGTCCAGTGTTGGTGATCACGTGCCCACTGAGCCGCTACTTCTTGTAATAGCTGATAGGAGTGGAACCCATCTGTTGCAATAGCCCATCCCTGACAAGGACCGACGAGTTGTGAGTTCCGAGATGCTGTTCTGCACACCACTGTTGTATTTGTCTGTTTGTGGCCCGCCTGTTAGCTTTCACGGTTCTTGCCATTCTCCTTCGACCTCTCTCATCAACAAGCGGTCTTCGCCCACACAACTGCCACTGACTGGATGTTTTTTGTTTTTCGCACCACTCGCTTGGGTCACTCGTTTTTCCCATTCTGATGGTCAATCGAACAGTAACTGAATGTCTCAATGCCTGTCTGCCTGCTTTATATAGCAAGCCACGGCCACGTGACTTACTGTCTGTCGGAGCGATCCATTTTCGTGAACGGGTGCTGTACCTAATAAACTGGCCGGTGAGTGTATATTACTGTAACATGCAATAGAAAGATGCTGAACCATACTGTTGACTTGTGAAACCAGTACATAACAGTAGGCCTACTGTCATTATTGAAGAGTTATGCATGTTAGAAGTTTTCATTGTAGCTTCTCTCTCTCTCTCCTTATCCTCTTGTCTCCCCCTCTCTCCCAGGCCTGAGTGTTGTTCCAGCTCATTTAGGCGTCTGGACTCTAAGGCTGCTACAGAGAAGCTTCAGCTGGACCTGGGCTTCCGCATGCTGACCTGTGGCAGAGCAGACCTGATTGGTCAGGCCACACAGCTACTTGGACCATCAGGGGTTAACACTATGGATGACCAGGTAGGACTGGGGATAGGGAATAGGAGATACATGGTGGGGATAGAGGTAGGCGGGAGTTCGGGAGAGGGGTAGGAAATATACATATTCAGACATAAGACTGACAGGTTTTGACAGGGAAGGTAAAAGAGACTTGTCAGTCTTCTGCTTGTATGCCCTACCCTGACTGGTGTTAGAGAGTGTAGAGACTGTTCAGAGTAAGATGTGTATTCTCTGACCTACAGGGTATGACCCCTCTGATGTACGCATGTTCGTGTGGAGACGAGGCTCTAGTCCAGATACTGGTGGAGGCTGGAGCCAACCTGGACCTGGCGGTGAACACTACTACTCGAAAGATATTAGCATAATATGATATAGATAGTATATCATGTAATGGGTTGAAAAAATCTGGTAACTTTCTGGCCTTCTTGGCAGAGTTGCAAAGAAAAAGCCATATCTCAGACTGGCCAATAAAAAGAAAAGATTAAGATGAGCAAAAGAACACAAACATTGGACAGAGGAACTCTGCCTAGAAGACCAGCATCCCGGAGTCGCCTCTTCACGGTTGACGTTGAGACTGGTGTTTTGCGGGTACTATTTAATGAAGCTGCCAGTTGAGAACTTGTGAGGCGTCTGTTTCTCAAACTGGACACTCTAAGGCACTTGTCCTCTTGATTAGTTGTGCACCGGGGCCTCCCACTCCTCTTTCTATTCTGGTTAGAGTCAGTTTGCGCTGTTCTGTGAAGGGAGTAGTACACAGCTTTCTACGAGATCTTCAGTTTCTTGCCAATTTCTCGCATGGAATAGCCTTAATTTCTCAGAACAAGAATAGGCTGATGAGTTTCAGAAGAAAGTTATTTGTTTCTGGCATTTTGAGTCTGTAATCGAACCCACAAATACTGATGCTCCAGATACTCAACTAGTCTAAAGAAGGCCAGTGTTATTGCTTCTTTAATCAGAACAACAGTTTGCAGCTGTGCTAACATAATTGCAAAAGGGTTTTCTAATAATCAATTAGCCTTTTAAAAGGATAAACTTGGATTAGCTAACACAACATACAATTGTACACAGGAGTGATGGTTGCTGATAATGGACCTCTGTACACCTATGTACTGTAGATATACCATTAAAAATCAGCCGTTTCCAGCTACAATAGTCATTTACAACATTAACAATGTCTATACTGTATTTTTGATCAATTTGATGTTATTTTAATGGACAAAAAAATGTGCTTTTCTTTCAAAAACAAGGACATTTCTAAGTGACCCCAAACTTTTGAACGGTAGTGTACATTTTAGACTTAGATATATAACATTTTTCATTCTTCTCTCAGGTTCCTTGCTGCTCCCCCAGACAGCCCTCTGTCCACCCAGACAGTCGTGGTTGGGTGGCCCTCACCTTCGCTGTGCTGCATGGACACCTCTCAGTATCTCAGGTGAGTCCTCACTGCCCAGTGGAAAGGGTCTAACACAGTTTCTTAATCACACATCTCAGACTTGATAGTGCTACCCTGTGGGAAGGTTTTTGTGTGTGTGTGTGTAGTGTAGTACTAACCATTCCTCTGCGTTTCTGTGTTGTATAGCTGCTGTTGGAGGTGGGTGCAGACGTGGAGGGGACTGCTGTTACTTCCAGCCAGGAGAGTTCTGCTGAGACTCCTCTACAGCTGGCCTCTGCTGCTGGGAACTATGAAATGGTGAGCCTGCTGCTGGCCCACGGGGCCGACCCTCTACTCAGAGTGCATGATTGGAACGCTCTGACATCCCCGCTCTACGAGGACATGAACTGCTTCAGCTACGCCGCTGCACACGGACACAGGTAGCTACACCTGTCTAACTAGTCCAGGCTTGGGCCATGTCTCAATAGTCTAAAGTGTCGTTCTTTACTTGTCTATTACCTTCAGTCAGAACTGAATAAATGAATGGATACTCATCCACTACTCTCCTACAGGAACATCCTGAGGAGGCTTCTGACCCAGCCCCAGCAGAGGAAGGAGGACATTCTCTCTCTGCAGGAGATACTGGCTGAGGGGTTCCAGGAGGAGGAAGAAGAGGCTGGCTCACTACCTCCCCGCAGCCTCGACCCTTGTAGCCCTGCTGTCTGCCCCAGTAGCTCCAGCCCCATGCCCAGGCTATGTAAGGCCAGGACGAAGGCCCTGCAGCAGGCTGCCTACTACAGCGCTGAGCACGGCTACCTGGATGTCACCATGGAGCTACGATCACTGGGTATGGATTATTTGCAGGCCTACTTCTTTTGTTTTATGCCATGATCATTGTTTTGTGAAGGACTTGTCATGAATCAAGCATTACGAAAGCAATATTATTTGATCCACTTTAGGTTGTTTGAGACTTTGTTCTCAACAACTGACCTACAGTTGAAGTCGGAAGTTTACATAAACCTTAGCCAAATACATTTAAACTCAGTTTTTCACAATTCCTGACATTCAATCCCAGTAAAAATTCCCTGTCTTAGGTCAGTTAGGATCACCACTTTATTTTAAGAATGTGAAATGTCAGAATAATAGTAGAGAGAATTATTTATTTCCGCTTTTATTTCTTTCATCACATTCCCAGTGGGTCAGAAGTTTACATGCACTCAATTAGAATTTAGTAGCATTGCCTTTAAATTGTTTAACTTGGGTCAAACGTTTCGGGTAGCCTTCCACAAGCTTCCCACAATAAGTTGGGTGAATTCTGGCCCATTGCTCCTGACAGAGCTGGTGAAACTGAGTCAGGTTTGTAGGCCTCCTTGCTCGCACACGCTTTTTCAGTTCTGCCCACACATGTTCTATAGGATGAGGTCAGGGCTTTGTGATGGCCACTCCAATACCTTGACTTTGTAGTCCTTAAGACATTTTCCACAACTTTGGAAGTATGCTTGGGGTCATTGTCCATTTGGATGACCCATTTTTGACCAATCTTTAACTTCCTGACTGATGTCTTGAGATGTTACTTCAATATATCCACATAATTTTCCTGCCTCATGATGCCATCTATTTTGTAAAGTGCACCAGTCCCTCCTGCAGCAAAGCACCCCCACAACATGATGCTGCCACCCCCGTGCTTCACGGTTGGGAGGGTGTTCTTCGGCTTACAAGCATCCCCCTTTTTCCTCCAAACATAATGATGGTCATTATGGCCAAACAGTTCTATTTTTGTTTCATCAGACCAGAGGACATTTCTCTCAAAGTACAATCTGTGTCCCCATGTGCAGTTGCAAACCGTAGCCTGGCGTTTTTATGGCAGTTTTGGAGCAGTGGCTTCTTCCTTACTGAGCGGCCTTTCAGGTTATGTCGATATAGGGCTCGTTTTACTGTGGATATAGATACTTTTGTACCTGTTTCCTCCAGCATCTTCACAAGGTCCTGTGTTGTTGTTCTGGGATTGATTTGCACTTTTCACACCAAAGTAAGTTCATCTCTAGGAGACAGAACGCGTTTCCTTCCTGAGCGGTATGATGACTACGTGGTCCCATGGTGTTTATACTTGCGTACTATTGTTTGTACAGATGAACGTGGTATCTTCAGGCAGTTGCAAATTGCTCCCAAGGATGAACCAGACTTGTGGAGGTCTACACTTTTTTTTCTGAGGTCTTGGCTGATTTATTTTGATTTTCCCATGATGTCAAGCAAATAGGCACTGAGTTTGAAGGTATGCCTTGAAATACATCCACAGGTACACCTCCAATTGACTCAATGATGTCAATTAGCCTATCAGAAGCTTCTAAAGCCATGACATCATTTTCTGGAATTTTCAAAGCTGTTTAAAGGCACATTCAATTTAGTGTAACTTCTGACCCACTGGAATTGTGATACAGTATATTATAAGTGAAATAATCTGTCTGTAAACAATTGTTGGAAAAATTACTTGTGTCACGCACAAAATAGATGTCCTAACCGACCTGCCAAAACTATAGTTTGTTTACAAGAAATTTGTGGAGTGGTTGAAAAACGAGTTTTAATGACTCCAACCTAAGTGTATGTAAACTTCTGACTTCATCTGTAGTTAAATAATCTCGTGGGACCCTAATTTGTTCCTTTATTTGATCCCCAGGTGTCCCCTGGAAGCTCCATGTGTGGCTGGAGTCCTTCCATGTAGCCCAACAACTGTCCAGGGATGAGGTGACCCTCTCTCTCCTCAGAGACTTCACAACTATCAGGCCACAGGACTACTGCCAGGAGCTGGTCTCACCCGCTCTACCTCTCTTGTTTAACATGCTTGCAACCAGCAAGGTAGCCATGACTGCTAGGCTACCTGGCAGTCCAATTTCTCCTTCAGTCGGTGTTGTTTGGTGTCGGGTTTCCCATGTAGACTACAGTATGTCATAAGAAGTTGTCATTGAGTAAATGTTCCGTGGAACCTCAAACCAAAAGCAGAGTATGAATCAGAAATCGATCCAACGTCAAAAAATGCTCAAATCTGTTGTAATAAAATGGGTAGCAAACTTGCAATGGCTGTTATTATAAAATCACATGACTCTTTCTCAACATGATTATATCCCTTTAGGACTATGCCATAACCAAGAGACTGTCAGCCATCTTCTCTCACTGTTACGGCTCTGCTCCTACTCCCGCTGTTCCTCAGATGGACCTCACTCTCTCCACACAGCTAGGTATGGAGACTGGCATACTCTCTCTATATGGAACAAACTGTAGCCTGTTTAATTGTTCTGATCCTTAGGGTCCGAGTTTTCACTTCGTTTTAGCAAAGTGTAACTCCAACTTTTGTGTAAATCATGCTTCGTTGTGTACATGCATTTCAGTGCATGTTTCGGACTCTCAATGGTGTAAACGTCACTTCGGTCTCTCTCGTCCACCAGATGCTCATTTCCTGAACAACCCAGAGATGTCTGACATAATGTTGTTAGTGGAAGGTCGTCCCTTCTACGCCCACAGGGTTCTCCTCATGTCTGCCTCCAAGAGGTGAGCTAGCACTTCCCTCCTCACACCGGTGTTGGTACGACCTCGAGTGCAGGCTCTAGTGTTTTCAGGGGCAGCCTGTGCTTTTGTGTCCACAAGATGGTTATCAAGTCTCTTTCAGGTTTCGGTACCTGCTGAGTTTCTGTGGGTCAGACACCAGCACCATCCACATCTCTGACATCACCTACAGCACCTTCCAGAGGATGATGAGTTGTCTGTACTGTGGAGGGACTGAAGGGCCGAGGCTGTCACAGGCTGACGCTATGGAGGTAAGAAATGTATCCTCATTTACACTGATAGAACTTCAAAGCCAAACAGTCATTTACCACAGTGGTTAAGCTTTAGGAATGGCCCCCACTATCACTTCATTGAGGAGTGGAAAGGTGTGATTGTATGTTTGGAGTGGTGACTTGTGATGGAAGTACTATCTGCTCCTCTGTCAGCAGCTGCTGCCAGTGGTCTGTTTCTTCCAGCTGGAGGTGCTAGAGAGACAGTGTGAGAGCCTGCTCTCCCAGAGTATCACCCTGGACAACGCTGTCAGCATCTACTTGATGTCTACGGTAAGAATTCAAACTGTGTCATCATGAAAGGTTGTCCTATGCAGGCTTAAAACTATAAGTCATCGTTTTATCTGTGTGTTGTCTGCACCTTGAAATTAGTACATGCAATCCATTATAATGATCATAATATACAAAGTGGGCCTGTGTGAGTGAGTGGTGCTTGCATTAGTATTATTGTAAAATTTATTTATTTTAAATGTTACCTTTATTTAACTGGGCAAGTCAGTTAATTAATCCCACATTTTTCCCAGACATGAAAATATCCAAATCAAGTGTCATTAGTAACCCTTTGAAATAATCAATCAATCATTCTTTTTTTTCTTTTTTTCATGTAAAAGTAGGTGAAAAAGTGTGTTTTATGGTCGGTCGGTGGGATAATGTTAAGTAAACTGGATTAACATATTTCTCCTATGCAGTCATCAAAATTCTTATATATCCCAACCCAGTTATTAACACATTTAAAACTCTGTCACTGGCAGTCCCCAGCATTGCCACTAAGATGCCCCATCACATTCTAGTGTGACTATTTTACATATCAAAAACCCTTATACAACACCGATATGACTGCTGAGAGCAAAGACAAAAAAACAACAACCATCAACGTATTTCAACACTGTTACTTTATTGTAACATACATTGTAACATTGTTACTTTAGTGCAACATGTATTGAAACATTAATATTGTAACTTTATTGTAACATTTGAACTTGAACTTTAGTGCAATATTTTTTTACTTTAGTGCAATATTCATTGTAACATTGTCATTGTGACATTTTAGTGCAACATTCACGAACAACCGCATCGTATAGCAGTCGTGTGATTCCTTCCCACTGAACATAAAGGTAACATTTAGGATAGAGGTAGCCTGTAGAATATGCATTCAAGTAGAGGCCTACACTCAACAAAATAAAATGATATATATATATATATAAAGCACCACTGCAGAATGAGTGCTTATATATATATATCATAGAGGTAGGCTTCAGAACCAAGTGCAAGATTAGTTTGTGCATCACTATTTTGAACTGTGATCAGTCAGACAGTATGTCTAGAATCAACTGACCTTCTTGTCCAAAAACATTTCAGTCATTTTGATTTGTCTTTTTCGTCGACTTTTCTTTTCTTCCTACCCTTCCTACCCCTTTGCTTCTCCCCACCCTTTATCGATTTCTCTTTTATTGTGTTTTTCAGCCCTTTTTCATTCACTCCTATCTCCTTTTCTACTGTCCATGGTATATCTTGAAGCACTGTGCAGTGGTGCTTTGCATTTCTCATATGCATAGGTAGTGTGTTTGTCACAATGATGACATCTATGGAACCGGTGCATCGTGTTGATTGGCCAGTGAGAAGCTTTGTCATATCTTGCCTGATCTTCAACAGTATCAGCCAGTAAAGATCTCCTTCCGTGGCTCAGTGGTTTCGTGCCAAACTTTGTCATATTTGGGCTGTATACTATGTGTTTTGGAATCACATCGGTGGCAGGCCTCTTCAATCGTTTGAACACTCAATCTTTATTTTGACCACCTGCAGCTCTTCCCTTGGCTTTTCTGGCTGACCCTTATGGCTTGTAGAGGCCCTTGGCTCTTCTGATTGGACCCTCTGGCGGGTAGAGACCCTTGGCTCTTCATTATCAACAATGGAGGGCGGTGGGAGATTGTGGATGGGGGGTGAGGGGTAGGTCATCATCACTGATAACGTTGTTCCTGTCATGATCTGTTTGCATAGGTTCAGCATATGCATTCAACAGCCTGGCTGGCAAATGGCCTGTCCATAGTCCATATCTGACCCATCGCTATCACAGTCACTCAGGACAGCATCTTTCTCATTTTGAGGGATAACTGCAGTTGCATGCCTTGTCTGGGCAGTCACCTAGATCCAACATATCCAGAACTTGACTCAAAGTGAAACTAACAGAAAGAACAGAGTAGAAAGTTAGGTAGAACAAGAACTATGTATGTGTATAAGTATGTGTATACCTAGATGCACTGTTATCCCACCGGTCACTATTGTTGCCGTCAACATGTTTACACATTCTATGACCACACTGAACAAAGTTGAGTAATTGCAAATGCATATATCAGTACTAGACACCTTAAAGATGATGTGTACCAAAAATATTTGTCCTATTTTTATGTTAACATACTTTACTAACCTTTTGTTTGGAAGCTTTGATGCAGCCATCCTCTTCTCATGGTGCAACCAGGAAGTAAACAGCTCTGGTCATGTGACAATTTACACTAAACATGTGACACTGCACATCTTTCATTGAGACCCTTTATTATTTCAATATTTGCTGGAAATGCATTGATAGATCATTCAGTAACTTTTTTTAGAGCCTTATAACTGGAAAAGTATTTTACAGTCACTATTGTGACTGATGGGATTAAATAGCTTAAGAACAGATTCTTATTTTCATTGACGGCCTAAGAACAGTGGGTTAACTGCCTTGTTCAGGGGCAGAACGACAGATTTTTACCTTGTCAGCTCGGGGATTTGATCTTGCAACCTTTCGGTTACTAGTCCAACGTTCTAACCACTAGGCTACCTGCCGTTATGTGTCTCTTTTTTTACATTAAAAAAAATCTATTTATTTATTTATTTCTCTGTCTGTCTGTGATTCTGTACAGGATCACGGGGCAGCAGAGCTCAGGAGGTTCTGTGAAGGTTTCTTCCTGCAGCACATGGAACAGTTCGTGGAGAGAGAGGACTTCCACAGGCTGCTCCTGGGAGGGGCCCATCAGGACCAGCTCTCCCCAGAGACAGAGACCCGGAGCGGACCATGTCAGGACCAACACTCCTCTCTCCTCCTGGAGGATCTGGAGGTCACTTTGGTCCACAGGCTGCTCTCGCTGTACCCTCCCTGCAGAGAGTAAGCCACCGGCTGCGTCTCAGTAGTCATAGTTGGCTTCTTTGTTCTTCCATTGTCTCGTTTCCTTCAACTGTGCTGATGTGAAATAACTACATGTGAAAGACAAGTAGCTATATCTGCTCTTAAATGCCAGTTAGGGTGAAGGAAATGGGATGAGGAGAGGAGGCCACGTTAGAATATTGAGATGGACCCCGTGTGGGGAGAAGGACAGACATACCAGCATTCCTGGAGATAAATAACCGGTGTAGTGTAGAGTAGTAGCTCGCAGTGCGGTGATGTCCCCACTGTTGCCAGCACAGGTCGGTAATGCTAATCTGTCATGAGGGAGAGAAGAGGCTAGGTGAATCTGCCACCGGACAGAACACTTTTACTGTGATCCAACAGGCCCTCAAACCTGCTCTCTCTGCCTCTGTGAATGCCCAAGGTACTGCTAAGACGGTTACTTTAGTTTCAGTGTGATGGTTCGAGAAGCAATGGTAGTTAGCAGCTTCTTGCCACTCATGCCACAAATAGTGAAAGGACAACTGAAGGTGCTGCAAAAAGCTAAGAGACAGAAGCGTAATGAGTTTGCAGTTGTGGAACGCAACCTAACTGGATAACTGGAGAAGTACCGCTGCCATCTAGTGACGTGTAGGACTTATTCCACGGGACTGACATAAGAAATCTAGAAATAGTCCGTTGCTTAAGAGAGGAAATGGATGCAATGTACTATGGCTGGAATTGATCTAGAATATGATGAAGGTTTATGGATATACCGCCAATATAATAACCGGTACCGAGACTCTTTGTTCGTAAGAAATAAAGCATTTAGAGCATTTTGGACCGCTGTTACTTACTAGAGTCCATCCTCTCTCGTGTGGATGGAACTTGGGGTTGATACAGTATATATTGTACCGGAGTAACAGAACTCTTGAATATGTTGTTGTTCTGTAGATACAGTATGTCAATAAACGTTTCGCTCACAAGAATTAACATCAGCGTTTTGATATCAGCCGTTTTTTAGAATACTATGCACCCATGGAAGCGTCTAAGACCCAATCAGAAATCACCACCACGCAATTCCAAAGTCAACAGATTTATTTCCTTTTGCACTGAAGTTGTTCACAGTTATGTCACAAGGGGATACATTGCCAGTGGTTTCCTGCTAAAGACCAGCGCTCCTGGCGTTGTGTTCTACTGTATGTCCATCATCCTGTGTGGCCTGGTTACCCAATAGTACAAAATAGAAAGAATAACACTAATAGGTATTGCTTTATTTTATCTCTTCTGATACCAACTCCCACCCCAGACAGAATTCGTGACCAGAGTATCGGGTCTCTCTTTGATAGAGACTCTGTGTGTGTGTGTGTGTGTGTGCGCGCGCGCGCAGAGGATGCATTGCACGGTAAATGTGCACAATAGTATAAGGAAGTAGAGGGGAGGGTGCGAGAAAGAACTCAAAAGACGAACAAACAAACGAAGTGGTGAGAGAGAAAAGAAAAATAAGAGAAACAAATTAAGAGACAGGAAAGAACGAAAGAACGAATGAAAGAAAGAAAGAAAGAAAGAAAGAAAGGGGGAAAAAGGGACAGAACAATTCCAACAACTACATGCAAAGAAAAGACAAATGTTGGACATGCAAACGACATTACAAGGTAAAAGCTAAGAGTAGGAATCCCCTTGTTTTTTAAAAATAAGTTTGTCAGCAAATTGTTTTGTATTTACAAGGCGAGTGGCTGGAGTGATGTCATTGATGTCGTACACACACAACGAGGAGGAACGCACAATTATTATCAACAGACGGCTCATTCCTCTCAAAGAGACTAGTCTACATTCTTAAATTACCGTAAATCATTTTCCAAATGTATATATTACAAGCTTTCTCATCGAAGCTGGGAAAGAATGAATGTTCACAAAAACATTTAGAGAATGATCAATGATCAATAAATTAAAACATGACAAAAACAATCCTTAAATGATCTGATACATTTTCTACATCATTTATATAAATAACCCAGAATAAATTAAAACAAACATGACCAAAAAAATATACAATAAGGTACACAAATATACACAATAATTATGTCCACTATTGTCTGAATCCTGCAGATATTTCAAAGGAACATGAACAAGACAAAATGGAAGAAAATTAAACGCTGAAAATTCATCCCTACAACATTTAATCGATAAAACACGTCCAAAAAGTAGAAAACACAGAAGATAGCGATACGTTCTTAGCTAAACATAATGTCACAACTACACAAACGGTGTACATATGGGAACATATTGTAGTTAGTCTGTACAACAGAATAGATCATTCATTTGTGTACCCTCCCTCCCCGTTGCCCACCCAAAGTCAATTAACTCCATTTCATTTACAGCAATGACACAGAGTCTGAATACGTCTAAAGTGTTAAAATGCTGTAGCTCACAAAGAAGGACTACATTAAAAAGAATTACAATCCAGCCAAAGTTTAGCCAACGTTTGGCCAACGTCCATCCAACGTCCATCCAACGTCCAAGAGTCGCGCCTCCTCTCTCCAACTTTCATTGGAGCCAGTGGTTCTACTTCCATTCGTCTTTGTGCACAAGTCTATACATCCCCCCCCAGTGTGTGTGTGTAGGAGGATAGACAATGAGGAGAGAAAGGAGGAGAGGTGATGCGTATAGTATAGGTTTGACAAACATCAGTCTTTTTAAGGCTTTTCTCCAACTCTTCGGCTAATATGTCTCTGGGTGTCTGTCATGGTGAAGAGAGAGTCTCTAATACTCTAATGTTTAGCATGTGTGTGTGTGTGTGTGTGCGGGTGGAAAGCAGGAGGGGTGCATGGGGAGGAGGGGGACAGCAGTGTGAAGTATGTGAAGTCTTTCTCTTGTCCTCCGTCTCTGGCTCACTTACTCTCGTTGTTGACAAAGTGCCCCAGGTTGGGACACACACACTGTCCTCCATCTTGTTTCTCTAATAGGTTTTAGTGATGATCCCTGGTGGTAGAGACAAGGTCAAGCCATCATCACAGAGCAGACACACACACACACACACCAACACATCCCACGGCGTGGGAAAGGGACGAGAGGGTAGAGGAACAGAAAAGAAACATGGCTACATGTGGTACTTGTTATCGTCAAATACTGATCAATGATCGATTGCTAAAATCAAACAGGAGTCATTCCATTATTATACAGTACAAAAGTTTCTCCCTGTGATGACCGAAAGTTGAATTTTTTTGAGACACAAACACACTAAGCCTACTGACTAAAGCAAAGAAACCAGCAGCATCTCTCATTTCATTTCTCATCTCTCACACACTCTTGTGGGTTTTGTATTGGGTTTTGAATGACCTGATAACAGGTGGTTATTATCTAGTCATGCAACAGAGAGCTAGCTACTTCTCTCCGGTCTTAAGGTTGTTCCCCAGTCCGGCTGGTGGCGGCCATCTTTGTTTGTTTGTCTTTGCCCAGAAGCGGGGGGCATTTAGAGTCAGTGGGCTGAGTGGGCGGGGGACATGGCTCGTTTCGCCTGCTGCCGGGGGCATGCTTGGCAGGGGCGGGGCTAGGTGTGCCGGGTGTGCCAGGGGGGTTGTACGACGCCTGGCTGTTCTTCTCGTCTGAAAAAAGCTGTTTAATTACGTCAAAGAAGTTACTCAACGGGCTGCCTAGGTACAAAGATGGGAAGAAAAGAAAAAGAGAGAGAGAGAGAGAACAAACAACGAATGAGCAATGGGGTTAACGTGAGGAGGAAGAGGAGAGGGTGATAGGAGGAGAGGGTGATGATGAGGAAAGGACTGGAGGTATTGTTCCAGGAGGTAAAAAGGAGACTCATTAGCCACATGGATGGTAAAAAAGAGGATTTGATTATATGTGTTAGACTGTTAGTATATACAGTACCAGTCCAAAATTTGGACACAGCTACTCATTCAAGGATTTTTTTTTATTCTTACTATTTTCTACATTGTAGAATAATAGTGAAGACATCACAACTGTGAAATTATACATATGGAATCATGTAGTAATGGCATACAGAAGACAGCCCTATTTGGTAAAAGTCCATATTATGGCAAGAACAGCTCAAATAAGCAAAGAGAAACGACAGTCCAGCATTACTTTAAGACAAGAAGGTTAGTCAATCCGGAAAATGTCAAGAACTTTAAAAGTTTCTACAAGTGCAGTCACAAAAACCATGTAGCACTATGATGACACTGGCTCTCATGAGGACCACCACAAGAAAAGGAAGACCCAGAGTTACCTCTGCTACAGAGGATACCTTCTTTAGAGTTAACTTCACCTCAGATTGCAGCCCAAATAAATGCTTCACAGAGTTTAAGTAACAGACACATCTCAACATCAACTGTTCAGAGGAGACTGCGTGAACCAGGCCTTCATGGTCAAATTGCTGCAAAGAAACCACTTACTAAAGGACACCAATAATAAGAAGAGACTTGCTTGGGCAAAGAAACGTGCAATGGACATTAGACTGGTGGAAATCTGTCCTTTGGTCTGATGAGTCCAAATTTGAGATTTTTGGTTCCAACCGCCATGTCTTTGTGAGTTGCAGAGTAGGTGAACGGATGATCTCTGCATGTGAGGTTCCCACTGTGAAGCATGGAGGAGGAGGTGTGATGGTATGTGGGTGCTTTGCTGGTGACACTGTCTGTGATTTATTTAGAATTCAAGGCACACTTAACCAGCATGGCTACCACAGCATTCTGCAGCAATACTCCATCCCGTCTGGTTTGCGCTTAGTGGGACTATCACCCAAAACAAACCTCCCGGCTGTGCAACGGTTATTTGACCAAGGAGAGTGATGGAGCGCTGCATCAGATGACCTGGTCTCCACAATCACCCGACCTCAACCCAATTGAGATGGTTTGGGAGGAGTTGGACTGCAGAGTGAATGAAAAGCAGCCAACAAGTGCTCAGCACATGTGGGAACTCCTTCAAGCCTGTTGGAAAAGCATTCCTCATGAAGCTGGTTTAGAGAATGCCAAGAATGTGCAAAGCGGTCATCAAGGCAAAGGGTGGCTACTTGTTTAACACTTTTTTGGTTACTACATGATTCCATATGTGTTATTTCATAGTTTTGAAGTCTTCACTATTATTCTACAATGTAGAAAATAGTAAAAAATAAAAAATATACCTGGAATGAGTAGGTGTGTCCAAACTTTGTACTGGTACTGTACGTTAATTCCGTCTCTAGGATGAGGTTATGGTGCATCAGTATTAAAGTGCTAAATTAGGAGACCTAAAGTTTGAACAATAGTAATCCATAAAAAAAATGTAGGCTTCACATAAAACCTGTGGGCTTTTGAGTCTCTGTTCTACCTGGTTGGGGTGAGAGTGGTGACATAGGAGGGCTAGCTTGAGCTCTGGAAGGGTAATGACTAAAATGACACGGTTTGGGACAGGGGTGTCCAAATCTACATCCTACTGAGTGCAGGTTTTTGTTCCAGCCCTGCTCTAACACTCCTGATTTAGCTCGTCAAGATTAGAAGAGGATTAGTAGAAATAGGAGTGGTAGAGCAGGGCTGTAACCAAAGCCTGCACGCCCAATTGCTCTCTTTCTGACGAAAGGAGGGAGGAGAGGAAGGGACGGGAACGTGAGTAGCATTTCAGAGTACCACAAAACATAATGTCTTGCCTTCCAAGCTCCTGGTAACTATCCCAATCACCACAATAAAGCATACCTTAGAATGAGTCCATACAGTGCTCACAGACAAACACAGACAATGTCAACAACATGCCATCATCACAATAACATCACTCATCACACAACCAATTTCACTTTCAAGTAAGAGGAATTTTTGGGCCGGTTTCCCGGACACAGATTAAGCCTTGTGCTGGACTAAAAAGCATGCTCAATGGGGATCCTAAATTGGAAGGGCTTTTTAATCCAGTAACAGGCTTAATCTGGGCCTGCGAAGCCAGCCCTTAGTGTTGCACTGAGAGTCAAACATAGACAGGTTTACTCCTAACTTTCTTGAAATCTATCAGTCTAACTGTCCTTTTAAAGTTAATAAGGTGTGTGTTTTTTGTTGTTGACCAAACACAAAATACTTACGCAATGTCATCTTGCTATCACTTACCATTGTTCTTTTGCTACATAGCCATTTGTTACTGATGGTCTACAATGTGTTTCACCCATGGAATGGACGGGAGGGGGAGTGGACATTAATGTGCATCCCAACACACACTGTGCCATACAGCCCCATGCAAAGGATTATACGCACGCACGCACACACACACACACACACGCGCGCAGCTGTGCATTAGTGACACCATAGTGCGTTGATGGTGAAGAGGTTAAGAGTCATCAGGTGTAGTGAGGGAGGCTCAGGCTAGTAGCTTGCTGTTTGCCAATCGAGTGAGTATTTCATTAGGGAAACAGTGGGTATTTGATGAATTTAGTATTTTATTGTGATTACATATTCAGAGAAACAGTGAGTATTGTCTTAGTGGTTCTTACCACGCTTGGAGGGTTTGCTGGTTAGAGTGTCTGACCGCTGAGAGACATCTGGGAGCAGAGTACACAGTTACTCTCTAACACACCTCTATAGTGTCAGGTGGTATATACAAATGAAGAATTGTATACATCTTTACATACATTTAGCATTTTTTTGTCTGAAATAAATGCGCATGGGTCCTTTTCTATGAGTACGAATTATGGCTGTTATTAAACTTGGAATATCTTGGAATATATTGGAATATATTAAACCTGGAATATCTCCGCACCGCCAATCGCCTCAACTATAGGCAAGCTCGATGGGCCCTGCTATTCACTCTGTTCAACTTTACCATCTCCTACCGCCCGGGGTCCAAGAATGTGAAGCCGGATGCGCTCCCACATCTCTATAGCCCCGCTGCCACACCGTCGGATCCCGAGACCATCCTCCCTACCCCTTGTCTAGCGTCTGCACTCATCTGGGGTATAGAGAACCAGGTCCGTGAGCCGCAGCGCTCCCAGCCATTTGCCTGCAACCTGTCGTGTAATAAACATCTGAGATTCAAACTGTCTGTCTCCCGTGTCTGCATCTGGGTCTTATCCTGAGTCGTGTTGTGTAGTTTCATACCCTAAGAAGACTCGAGGCTGTAACCGCTGCCAAAAACGCTTCAACAAAGTACTGAGTAAAGGGTTTGAATACTTATGTAAACGTGCAGATTTGCTAACGTTTCTAAAAACCGTTTTGCTTTGTCATTATGGGGTATTGTGTGTATATTAATCAGGGGGGGGGGCGATTTAATCTATTTTAGGCTGTAACATAACAAAATGTGGAAAAAGTCAAGGGGTCTGAATACTTTCCGAATATAACTGTTTAAAAGCCAATCGGAATACTTCATCTATTGGAGTCCTGTGTTTTGGCGTGGATATATAGCGTTTTGCCACAAAACATAATTATTTGTCTAAAATAAGTCAATTCTCTAAAATAAAATGACCTTGCAATATTTTCAACAAGATAATGTCTTATTTTCACTAGCCCATGGCATGGTAAAATAAAAAGAACAGCTCTATCTCTTTCACAAGATGTGTTTTAATTAATGTCAATTCACCAACATTTCAGAAAATGTAAATATTGCGTTTTGGAATCAAAACCCATCAAATGGGAAGTCTTATTCTTACTTGCATGGATGTTTAAAGTCCGTGCATTTCAAAGGGGGAGGGTGGGTGTCTACCTCCATTGCTTCTCTTCAGACTTTCTGTTTCTCTCTGTCTCTACCTGTCTGTCAGTCTGTCTCTAGATAGGTCTGACTCTCTGTAGGTAACTCTTTCTTGTTCTCGATCGATCTCTTATCTATGAGGTAAATTACCTGGGTAGGGTGAAAGCTGATGGGAGATTAGAAATATTCTACCTGGGAGGGGGGGGGGCACTCAAAGTACAAAAGAACGAGAAAATGTATTTGCGCAAACAGACACATTCACACACACGCACACCGGCCTTCCTTTTCCCCATGAAATATTCACACGTACAAATGAAGTCAGAATTCATACAGTACGAGTGTCATCTGTAGTAGCTAATAGTACTCTTAAAACTTGGCACCGCATGCAGTCCCCTCTGGTCTCGGACACTGAAGGAGTGATTGCAAACAGATTGCACAGATCTGTTTCAAATATTAGACTAGCGGTTGATTTAATATTAGTAAAGGTTGTGGTTGGTCAAATAGTTTTTGGGCTGAAACACATGCCCTCAGTGTGTCGCTGTCATACGTGGCACACACTGTTCAGTATCAGTGTGTGATATCTAGCATCCAGTGCATTAATCCACCCCAGAGCCATAGGCACACAGAGTTAGGCAAACTCAGTTTCAGAATGACCTAGGCGGCCATATTGGCACCAAAAAGACCAAGAACATCACATGCATGGAATATTTGGAGCCGACATAGATGATCAGTTTCCAGACTCTGTGTAGAATGTCTATGGCTCTGGTTGAAACCTGTGCATTCCACACAGCATGCCAGACCAGTCATTCAGTTATTTTTGTGATTCTCTGACAAGTACAGTTAGATTGAAGCTGTGGATGACCACCAAAAGCAGGCTGGGATGGACTGACAGGTGAAAGAGGGTGAGAGGAAAATAAGAAGATAGAGATGGATAGAAAAGGGATAGAAAATACAGGGCTAGAGGGTTGTGGTCAATTCCAGCTCAACTAATTCTGGAAAACAACTGAATTTCAGTTAATTCATTGGAAATCAACCAGTATTTGAAATTATATTTTTTCAATTCATTACTTGAATTTCAATGAATTCCCCTGAATATGGTAAAACCTTTGACCCCAAACCTGAAAAAGGGACAAAGACATGGACAGATGACAAAGAAAACAGAGAAAAACTGAAAGAACGAGAAATAAAGAAAAAGAAAGAAAGAAAGAAAGAAAGAAAAAGAGAGTGAAAGCAAAAAGAGGGGTGGGGATGAGTTATTGATGGAGAAAGTGGTTGTGGTGTTGCATACAGTGAACAATTTAAAGAGGGATGGGGATGAGTTATTGATGGAGAAAGTGGTTGTGGTGTTGCATACAGTGAACAATTTAAAGAGGGATGGGGATGAGTTATTGATGGAGAAAGTGGTTGTGGTGTTGCATACAGTGAACAATTTAAAGAGGGATGGGGATGAGTTATTGATGGAGAATGTCGTTGTGGTGTTGCATACAGTGAACAATTTAAAGAGGGATGGGGATGAGTTATTGATGGAGAAAGTGCTTGCATACAGTGCCTGATAACAGTTCCCATCTGTGACAGGGTGAGTCAAAGGCAGTCAAAGTGCTACGACTGCTAGCTGGTACGTGTGCTAAATGTGTGAACTAGAGAGTGGGGTCAAACCAGTGTTATTCACTCCTGGTCTAAGAAGTAGGTAGGTGTGTGTGTGTGTGTGTGTGTGTGTGTGTGTGTGTGTGTGTGTGTGTGTGTGTGTGTGTGTGTGTGTGTGTGTGTGTGTGTGTGTGTGTGTGTGTGTGTGTGTGTGTGTGTGTGTGTGTGTGTGTGTGTGTGTCAGGCCAGCTTGCTAGCAGTAAAGGGAAATTTAAAAAAAAATCCAACTTCATATTCATTATCTCCAGAGACGACCCCCCCCCAACATATGTGAAAATGGCATGTTTCTATGTTTTGTAGTAAACAATGACATCACAAATGACATCATCAACCAATTAGTAGACAATGAGTAGAAAATGCCTACTCATAAATGGTTAAAATGCACTCCGATGATTTAATTGGAAACACTTATCTTCCTCTATCTTTTTTTTTACTACAAAACCTAGAAACATGTACTTTTCATGTATGTTGATGTTGGGGTGGTGCTGCAGATGATGAATAGGAAGTTTAACATTTTAGAAATGTCCCTTTAACACACCTGTACACTTCCCCAAGGATTTGATGAGGAGTTGATTATTTGAGTCAGGTGTTAAAGCACTAGACTAGGACACCCACATTAGCCTGCACACACTCATACTCTGGTCCCAAGAGTAAAGAAGATGGCTCTAGCCTTATTAAATTCTATAGTATGTTCTATGTAATTTATGTAATACCATGTCTCACCAGCAGTGGGTGCTGTTATCAAGTGAAGAAACCCCAAGTTAATACAATACAGGCACATAAAAAAAAACAACAAGGACAAGTGAAGAACAGAACGTGACTCTGTCTTTCTTTTCTTCCATTCCTCCCTGGTCAACCCATCTTCCTCCCAGAATATCAAACTATATAATACATACATGTACTGAGCTAATGTGAGGGGGATAGTTTTGAAGTGTTACATCATTTTGGTCCTTATTATCTACATGGGAAGGTTAATTCAATTCTGTGTGTGTAGGTCATGACTGAGCTCTGGTGTGTGAATGCAAGAAAGTCAGGAGAGAGTGTGACGTCTCGAAGATACCAACGTTGTTGCTTTGTTGGTGCCGGGTGCATCTGCCATGGTTTGCGCCATGCATGTGAGTCGAGACGCGCTGTGACTGTGGCGTTGCCGTGAGCTACGGGGATGCCGAGAGAGGGGGGTGAGGGGGGTGAGTGGGGGGGGGGGGGGGGGTAGTGGGGGGGTGTAGGGGGGAGAGGTGAGGGTCTCTACTTACCAGAGATCTGCTGGACCCCGGGCTGGTCATGTGAGCTCATCAGTTGAGCCTGAATGGTCTCAACCACACGCTTGAAACGGCGGCTGGGACCTGGTGAGAGAGGGGGAGAGGGGGAGAGACGGAGAGAAAAATGAGGGATGTAGAGAGTGAGGAGGAGAGAGAGAGCACGAGGAAAGAGATATAGAGGAGGTGGAGGAAGGGTGTGAGAGAGAAATAGAGAGAAACAGTCCTAGAACTTGATTGACTGAAAAATAATAAATACTTTTGAAAATAACCAGAATGATTGACAGAAAATAAGCTTGTGACGTTGAAACACCAGTAGGACGCAAAGATGTTATGAAATGTTATGAACACAATGGTATAATTTCCATTATATTTTTCTCACAATAGCCTCAATGAAGCTTCAATTTTAAATCAGGCACATGTAAATCTCAAAGGAATTCAGCTGAATTAAATGAGAGTCTGTTCAACATCAATTTAACATAAATGATCCACATGGGAATAAGCAGAGAAACTGCAGAGACAACACAGAATACTTGGCTGGAGATGATGCTCCAGTGTCATTGGCCAGAGGTTGTCCTTTGAGACTCAGCAGGGACTAAAGTGCAGTGTGATTATGGTGGGAAAAGGTCTCTGTTTCTCTGTCCTCCTTCTCACCAGGCTTCTGTGTAATGGTGCTTGCATCAGCTGGTGTATGTGCTTGTACTCGTGTGTACATATTCAGGAAGTGTCTGTGTGTATACAGTGTTTGTGTGTGTATGTTAATGTGTGTGTGTGTGTGTGCACGCATGTGCCTGCCTAACTGCCTGCCTGTCTGTGTGTGTTACCTGAGAGCAGGGTGAAGGTGACCGAATAGATGCCGTTCTCTTTGGTGGCGGCGGTGCTCTCTGTATAGGTGATGTCCACTTGGAACTTGACCGGCTTCTGAAACACTGTAGGGCCGGCTGTAGACTTATACTCCGCCCGGAAACTTGTCTGACTGATCACACTGTGGCTCAGACTGGGGATCTATATGAGAGAGAGGAGAAGGGAGGGAGAGTGGGGGAAAGGTGGGAAGCAGGGGGTAGGAAAGCAGAGGGAGAGAGATGGGAAAGGGAGGTGGAGGGTGGGAAAGAGAAAGCGAAAACAAAGAGAGAGCACAGGAAAAAAAAGAGAGAAAATAATCTGTTTCAATACAGAGACCATGTGTGACTAGTGAGAAAAATAATATGTACAGTGCCTTGCAAAAGTATTCATCCCCCTTGGCGTTTTTCCTATTTTGTTGCATTACAACCTGTCATTTAAATAGATTTTTATTTGGATTTTATGCAACGGACATACACAAAATAGTCCAAATTGGTGAAGTGAAAAAAAAAAATAACTTGTTTAAAAAAGAAAAGTGGTGCGTGCATATTTATTCCCCCCCTTTGCTATGAAGCCCCTAAATAAGATCTGGTGCAACCAAATACCTTCAGAAATCACATAATTAGTTAAATAAAGTCCACCTGTGTGCAATCTAAGTGTCACATGATCTCAGTATATATACACCTGTTCTGAAAGGCCCCAGAGTCTGCAACACCACTAAGCAAGCAGCACCATGAATACCAAGGAGCTCTCCAAACAGGTCAGGGACAAAGCTGTGGAGAAGTACAGATCAGGGTTGGGTTATAAAAAAATATCAGAAACTTTTAACATCCCACGGAGCACCATTAAATCCATTATTAAAAAATTGAAAGAATATGGCACCACAACAAACCTGCCAAGAAAGAGCCACCCACCAAAACTCACGGACCAGGCAAGAAGGGCATTAATTGGGGATGGGGGCGCTGTTTAGACTATTTATGCTAATTGGGTAATTTTTGAAACGGCTTCCCACAAAATCCTTGATCGTACAATATGCATATTATTATTATTATTGGATAGAAAACAGTCTATAGTTTCTATAGGAGTTGAAATTTTGTCTCTAAGTGGAACAGAGCCCATTCTACAGCAATTTCCCTGACATGGATTCAGATTTCAGAAATGTTGGCCACTGTTCTGAAGTCAGTTAAAAGGGCACTGATATTGCTATGACTATACGGACACTTCTTACGTCTTCCCCTGGATGCCTTTACGTGATGACGATTCCAATGGGGTCGATTGCGCGTTCACAGGCCCTACAAATGAAAAAACCCTGAGGCTAGTCATTCTTTTGGAGCTGCGTCATGCGCCTAGAGGACACCGGCCCGCACCTGTTCCAAGCATTAGTGAAGGGGGTAATATTACTCGGGTCATGTTTCTACTCGTTATGGGAGTTAAAAACATCATAAGGTAGTTAATTTAAAGCGTTTTATAGCAATTTATATCCGTTTAGTGCGATTTTGGGACATTTATTTTTGCAACGATGTGAATAGTTGGGCACGCTTTTCAGTTCATCCCGAACGCAGTTGGCATTTCCACATGGCAAGAGGACAGCTTTCCACCAAAAGACGATTGCTCCCAAGAAAGGATCCTTTGCCCAAGATACTGATGGAAGAACAGCTCAAGGTAGGACATTTTTATTATGATAAATCGTGTTTCTGTCGAAACATTTTAGTGGCTTAGGACGCCATGTTTTTTGACGTAGCTTCGCTTGGCGCAAACTGTATTGAAAAGTAAGGATAAATTAAAAAATGTTATTCCGCAATTGTATTAAGAATTAAATTGTCTATCAATCCCTGTCCACCCTATATTTTTTAGTCACGTTTATGAGTATTTATGTATAAGAGTAGATCACTGTCTAAGTGGCGCAAGGACTTTTTCTGACCAGCTTGTCTACATTTCACATTGTCTAACCATGATTTTGGTGGCTAAATATAAACATTTGCGATCAAACTCTATATGGATTGTGTAATATGATGTTACAGGAGTGTCATCGGAAGAATTCTGAGAAGGTTAGTGAAAAAATTAATATCTTTTGGCGATGTTGACTTTTATCGCTCACTTTGGCTAGAATCAATGCTGGGCTGCTATGTGCTATGTGCTACGCTAATATAACGATTTATTGTGTTTTCGCTGTAAGACACTTAGAAAATCTGAAATATTGTCTGTATTCACAGGATCTGTGTCTTTCGATTCGTGTATGCTGTGTATTTTTACGAAATGTTTGATGATTAGTAAGTAGGTAAACACGTTGCTCTAAGTAGTTTTTCTATTCCATTTGTGACGGTGGGTGCAATTGTAACCTATGCCATCTACCTGAAATATGCACTTTTTTTTAACAAAACCTATCCCATACCATAAATATGTTATCAGACTGTCATCTGATGAGTTTTTTTGTTGGTTAGGGGCTATAAATATCTTAGTTTAGTCGAATTGGTGATGGCTACTGGTGTTGGTGGACAAATAAAAGATGGTGGATTATGCTAATGTGTTTTTAGGTAATAGATGTACATCTTTACATATTGTGTCTTCCCTGTAAAACATTTTAAAAATCGGACAAGTTGACTGGATTCACAAGATCTGTGTCTTTCATTAGCTGTATTGGACTTTAATGTGTGAAAGTTAAATATTAAAAAAAAAATTTTTTTTTGAATTTCGCGGCACTGGTTTTCAGTGGGGGGGGGGGGGGGGGGGGGGTGTGCCGCTAGCGCCACGCTGATCCTAGACAGGTTAATCAGAAAGGCAACAAAGAGGCCAAAGTTAAGCCTGAAGGAGATGCAAAGCTTCATAGCGGAGATTGGAGTATCTGTCCATTGGACCACTTTAAGCCGTACACTTCACAGAGCTGGGCTTTACGGAAGAGTGGCCAGAAAAAAGCCATTGCTTAAAGAAAAAAATAAGCAAACACGTTTGGTGTTCTCTAAAAGGCATGTGGAAGACTCCTCAAACATATGGTAGAAGGTACTCTGGTAAGATGAGAATAAAATTGAGCTTTTTGGCCATCAAGGAAAACGCTATGTCTGGCGCAAACCCAACACCTCTCATCACCCCGAGATCCCCATCCCCACAGTGAAGCATGGTGATGGCAGCATCATGCTTTGCGATGTTTTTTAGTGACAGGGACTGGGAAACTGGTCAGAATTGAAGGAATGATGGATTGCACCAAATAGAGGGAAATTCTTGAGGGAAACCTGCTTCAGTCTTCCAGAGATTTGAGACTGGGACGGAGGTTCACCTTACAGCAGGACAATGACCCTAAGCATACTGCTAAAGCAACACTCAAGTGGTTTAAGGGGAAACATTTAAATGTCTTGAAATGGCCTAGTCAAACCTCAGACCTCAATTCAATTGAGAATCTGTGGTATGACTTAAAGATTGTTGTACACCCGCGGAACCCATCCAATTTGAAGGAGCTGGAGCAGTTTTGTCTTGAAGAATGGGCAAAAATCCCAGTGGCTAGATGTGCCAAGCTTATAAAGACATACCCCAAGAGACTTGCAGCTGTAATTGCTGCAAAAAGGTGAATCTACAAAGTATTGACTTTGGGGGGTGTGAATAGTTATGCACGCTCAAGTTTTCCGTTTTTTTGTCTTATTTCTTGTTTGTTTCACAAGAAAAAATTGTTTGCATCTTCAAAGTGGTAGGCATGTTGTGTAAGTCAAATGATACAAACCCCCCCCAAAAAATATATTTTAATTCCAGGTCGTAAGGCAACAAAATAGGAAAAATACCAAGGGGGTGAATACTTTCGCAAGCCACTGTATACGAGCTAAAATACAGAGGAGAGACAAAGAGAGACAAGACAAGACAGGAAGAGACAACACTGGATCTGTTACACTACAGCACACCGCTGTTAGGGACCATCAGACTCTGAGTCAATTACAATAGACAGCGGGTCACACAGCAACAATGCAGTGTTGGGTGCCTTTGAAAATACACGAAAACAAACCCGCTGGGAAATATTGCAGAGGTTAGATAATTGGCAAGGTGTAGGGTTAATGCAAGCCAACTACTGTAGTGTATGATGATGGTTGTGTCATGTCAGTGTCAAAGTCAGTATCCGTCCGTTGTCGTGACTGTATTGACGCTTTGATATACCATTATAATGACACAGCTATGCACAGCGTGGCCAAGAAAAACTTAAGAAGACTCAATCAAGTCCTTTCCTTGGCTCTCTTTAATGTCAGAAACCAGACTGCTGTGCACCAATCATATGCAGACTACAAAAAGCAGGCTGCTGTTCACTGATTACACAATTACACTGCCCTTCACTGGGAAAGCAGCAGAGGGAAATGCAGGAGGTAGCACTGACTAAAAGTTGCTGTAAATCGAAAGATTAATCACAGATGCTTTATAGTGAATTTATCCACTTCACCTCATGGACAAACCAATGAACATAGCCATCACTTTGTGTGCTAGCTCTAATAATGATTTCAAGACCAGAATTTTTGAAGACCAGAATTTTTAAATATAATTCCATACAATAACAAGTCAAATAGTTTTACGATCCCCTAACCAATTGTGCTATTGTGTGTGTTTTTTCGCGTTATTTCTAACTTATTTTGTACGTAATGTTTCTGCCACTGTGTCTTATGACCGAAAAGAGCCAAGTGCCCAAGAACACTAAGGTAACCTGCCTAAATGACTACCGACCCGTAGCACTCACGTCTGTAGCCATGAAGTGCATTGAAAGGTTGGTCATGGCTGACATCAACACCATTATCCAAGAAACCCTAGACCCACTGCAATTTGCATACCGCCCCAACAGATCCACAGATGACGCAATCACTATTGCACTCCACACTGCCCTTTCCCACCTGGACAAAAGGAACACCTATGCGAGAATGCTATTCATTGACTACAGCTCAGCGTTCAACACCGTAGTGCCCTCAAAGCTAATCACTAAGCTATGGATCCTGGGACTAAACACCTCCCTCTGCAACTGGATCCTGGACTTCCTGACGGGCCGCCCCCAGGTGGTAAGGGTAGGTAGTAACACATCCGCCATGCTGATCCTCAACATAGAGGCCCCTCAGAGATGCGCGCTCAGTCCCCTCCTGTACTCCCTGTTCACTCATGACTACGTGGCCAGGCACGACTCCAACACCATCATCACGTTTGCAGATGACACAACAGTGGTAGGCCTGATCACCGGCAACGAAGATTCAGCCTATAGGGAGGAGGTCAGAGGCCTGGCCGTGTGGTGCCAGGACAACAACCTCTCCCTCAACGTGATCAAAGACAAAGGAGATGATTGTGGACTGCAGGAATAGGAGGACCGAGCACGCCCCTATTCTCATCGACGGGGCTGTAGTGAAGCAGGTTGAGAGCTTCAAGTTCCTTGGTGTCCACATCAACAACTAACTAGAATGGTCCATACACACCAAGACAGTCGTGAAGAGGGCACGACAAAGCCTATTCCCCCTCAGGAGACTGAAAAGATTCAGCATGGCTCCTCAGATCCTAAAAAGGTTCTACAGCTGCAACATCGAGAGCATCCTGACCGGTTGCATCACTGCCGGCACTACAGAGGGTACATCACTGGGGCCAAGCTTCCTGCCATCCAGGACCTCTATACCAGGCGATATCAGAGGAAGGCCCTAAAAATTGTCGAAGACTCTAGCCACCCTAGTCATAGACTGTTCTCTCTGCTACCGCACGGCAAGCGGTACCAGAGTGCCAAGTCTAAGTCCAAATGGCTTCTTAACAGCTTCTACCCTTACACCATAAGACTCCTGAACAGTTAATCAAAGGGCTACCCAGACCCCTCTTTTACGCTGCTGCTACTCTCTGATTATTATCCCATGCCTAGTCACTTTAACTCTACCTACATGTACATATTCCCTCAATTGCCTCGACTAACCGGTGTCCCTGCACATTGACTCTGTACCGGTACCACCTGTATAC